>NW_027189483.1:0-139941 GCF_040958095.1 Procambarus clarkii
GTGGCAGCAACAACAGCAACATTAACACTGAGTGAGGCAGCAACATTAACACTGAGTGAGGCAGCAACATTAACACTGAGTGTGGCAGCAACAACAGCAACATTAACACTGAGTGAGGCAGCAACAACAGCAACATTAGCACTGAGGGAGGCAGCAACAACAGCAACATTAAAACTGAGTGAGGCAGCAACAACAGCAACATTAACACTGAGTGAGGCAGCAACAACAGCAACATTAACACTGAGTGAGGCAGCAACAACAGCAACATTAACACTGAGTAAGGCAGCAACAACAGCAACATTAACACTGAGTGAGGCAGCAACAAAAACAACATTAACACTGAGTGAGGCAGCAATAACAGCAACATTAACACTGAGTGAGGCAGCAACAACAGCAACATTAACACTGAGTGTGGCAGCAACAACAGGAACATTAACACTGAGTGTGACAGCAGCAACAGCAACATTAACACTGATTGTGGCAGCAACATTAACACTGAGTGTAGCAGCAACAACAGCAACATTAACACTGAGTGTGGCAGCAACAACAGTAACATTAACACTGAGTGTGGCAGCAACATTAACACTGAGTGTGGCAGCAACCACAGCAACATTAACACTGAGTGTGGCAGAAACAACAGCAACATTAACACTGAGTGAGGCAGCAACAACAACAACATTAACACTGAGTGTGGCAGCAACAACACCAACATTAACACTGAGTGTGGCAGCAACAACACCAACATTAACACTGAGTGTGGCAGCAACAACACCAACATTAACACTGAGTGTGGCAGCAACAACACCAACATTAACACTAAGTGTGGCAGCAACAACAGCAACATTAACACTGAGTGTGGCAGCAACAACACCAACATTAACACTGATTGTGGCAGCAACATTAACACTGAGTGTGGCAGCAACAACAGCAACATTAACACTGTATGTGGCAGCAACAACAGCAACATTAACACTGAGTGAGGCAGCAACATTAACACTGAGTGTGGCAGCAACATTAACACTGAGTGAGGCATCAACAACAGCAACATTAACACTGAGTGTAGCAGCAACATTAACACTGAGTGTAGCAGCAACATTAACACTGAGTGTGGCAGCAACAGCAGCAACATTAACACTGAGTGTGGCAGCAACATTAACACTGAGTGTGGCAGCAATAACAGCAACATTAACACTGAGTGTGGCAGCAACATTAACACTGAGTGAGGCAGCAACCACAGCAACATTAACACTGAGTGTGGCAGCAACATTAACACTGAGTGTGGCAGCAACAACACCAACATTAACACTGAGTGAGGCAACAACAACAGCAACATTAACACTGAGCGAAGCAGCAACAACAGCAACATTACCACTGAGTGTGGCAGCAACATTAACACTGAGTGTGGCAGCAACATTAACACTGAGTGTGGCAGCAACATTAACACTGAGTGTGGCAGCAACATTAACACTGAGTGTGGCAGCAACATTAACACTGAGTGTGGCAGCAACATTAACACTGAGTGTGGCAGCAACAACACCAACATTAACACTGAGTGTGGCAGCAACAACAGCAACATTAACACCGAGTGTGGCAGCTACAACAGCAACATTACCACTGAGTGAGGCAGTAACAACAGCAACATTAACACTGAGTGAGGCAGCAACAAAAGCAACATTAACACTGAGTGAGGCAGCAACATTAACACTGAGTGTGGCAGCAACAACACCAACATTAACACTGAGTGAGGCAACAACAACAGCAACATTAACACTGAGTGTGGCAGCAACAACAGCAACATTAACACTGAGTGAGGCAGCAACAAAAGCAACATTAACACTGAGTGAGGCAGCAACAACAGCAACATTAACACTGAGTGAGGCAGCAACAACAGCAACATTAACATTGAGTGTGGCAGCAACAACAGCAACATTAACACTGAGTGTGGCAGCAACAACAGCAACATTGATTGTGGCAGCAACATTAACACTGAGTGTGGCAGCAACAACACCAACATTAACACTGAGTGAGGCAACAACAACAGCAACATTAACACTGAGTGAGGCAGCAACAACAGCAACATTAACACTGAGTGTGGCAGCAAGAACAGCAACATTAACACTGAGTGTGGCAGCAAGAACAGCAACATTAACACTGAGTGTGGCAGCAACAACAGCAACATTAACACTGAGTGAGGCAGCAACATTAACACTGAGTGAGGCAGCAACATTAACACTGAGTGTGGCAGCAACAACAGCAACATTAACACTGAGTGAGGCAGCAACAACAGCAACATTAGCACTGAGTGAGGCAGCAACAACAGCAACATTAAAACTGAGTGAGGCAGCAACAACAGCAACATTAACACTGAGTGAGGCAGCAACAACAGCAACATTAACACTGAGTGAGGCAGCAACAACAGCAACATTAACACTGAGTAAGGCAGCAACAACAGCAACATTAACACTGAGTGAGGCAGCAACAAAAGCAACATTAACACTGAGTGAGGCAGCAATAACAGCAACATTAACACTGAGTGAGGCAGCAACAACAGCAACATTAACACTGAGTGTGGCAGCAACAACAGGAACATTAACACTGAGTGTGACAGCAGCAACAGCAACATTAACACTGATTGTGGCAGCAACATTAACACTGAGTGTAGCAGCAACAACAGCAACATTAACACTGAGTGTGGCAGCAACAACAGTAACATTAACACTGAGTGTGGCAGCAACATTAACACTGAGTGTGGCAGCAACCACAGCAACATTAACACTGAGTGTGGCAGAAACAACAGCAACAATAACACTGAGTGAGGCAGCAACAACACCAACATTAACACTGAGTGTGGCAGCAACAACACCAACATTAACACTGAGTGTGGCAGCAACAACACCAACATTAACACTGAGTGTGGCAGCAACAACACCAACATTAACACTGAGTGTGGCAGCAACAACACCAACATTAACACTGAGTGTGGCAGCAACAACAGCAACATTAACACTGAGTGTGGCAGCAACAACACCAACATTAACACTGATTGTGGCAGCAACATTAACACTGAGTGTGGCAGCAACAACAGCAACATTAACACTGAGTGTGGCAGCAACAACAGCAACATTAACACTGAGTGAGGCAGCAACATTAACACTGAGTGTGGCAGCAACATTAACACTGAGTGAGGCAGCAACAACAGCAACATTAACACTGAGTGTAGCAGCAATATTAACACTGAGTGTGGCAGCAACAGCAGCAACATTAACACTGAGTGTGGCAGCAACATTAACACTGAGTGTGGCAGCAATAACAGCAACATTAACACTGAGTGTGGCAGCAATAACAGCAACATTAACACTGAGTGTGGCAGCAACATTAACACTGAGTGAGGCAGCAACCACAGCAACATTAACACTGAGTGTGGCAGCAACATTAACACTGAGTGTGGCAGCAACAACACCAACATTAACACTGAGTGAGGCAACAACAACAGCAACATTAACACTGAGCGAAGCAGCAACAACAGCAACATTACCACTGAGTGTGGCAGCAACATTAACACTGAGTGTGGCAGCAACATTAACACTGAGTGTGGCAGCAACATTAACACTGAGTGTGGCAGCAACATTAACACTGAGTGTGGCAGCAACAACACCAACATTAACACTGAGTGTGGCAGCAACAACAGCAACATTAACACCGAGTGTGGCAGCTACAACAGCAACATTACCACTGAATGAGGCAGTAACAACAGCAACATTAACACTGAGTGAGGCAGCAACAAAAGCAACATTAACACTGAGTGAGGCAGCAACATTAACACTGAGTGTGGCAGCAACAACACCAACATTAACACTGAGTGAGCCAACAACAACAGCAACATTAACACTGAGTGTGGCAGCAACAACAGCAACATTAACACTGAGTGAGGCAGCAACAAAAGCAACATTAACACTGAGTGAGGCAGCAACAACAGCAACATTAACATTGAGTGAGGCAGCAACAACAGCAACATTAACATTGAGTGTGGCAGCAACAACAGCAACATTAACACTGAGTGTGGCAGCAACAACAGCAACATTGATTGTGGCAGCAACATTAACACTGAGTGTGGCAGCAACAACACCAACATTAACACTGAGTGAGGCAACAACAACAGCAACATTAACACTGAGTGAGGCAGCAACAACAGCAACATTAACACTGAGTGTGGCAGCAAGAACAGCAACATTAACACTGAGTGTGGCAGCAAGAACAGCAACATTAACACTGAGTGTGGCAGCAACAACAACAACATTAACAATGAGTGTGGCAGCAACAACAGCAACATTAACAATGAGTGTGGCAGCAACAACACCAACAATAACACTGAGTGTGGCAGCAACATTAACACTGAGTGAGGCTGCAACATTAACACTGAGTGAGGCAGCAACATTAACACTGAGTGTGGCAGCAACAACAGCAACATTAACACGGAGTGTGGCAGCAACAACAGCAACATTGATTGTGGCAGCAACATTAACACTGAGTGTGGCAGCAAGAACAGCAACATTAACACTGAGTGTGGCAGCAAGAACAGCAACATTAACACTGAGTGAGGCAGCAACAACAGCAACATTAACACTGAGTGTGGCAGCAACATTAACACTGAGTGAGGCTGCAACATTAACACTGAGTGAGGCAGCAACATTAACACTGAGTTTGGCAGCAACATCAGCAACATTAACACTGAGTGTGGCAGCAACAACAGCAACATTAACACTGAGTGTGGCAGCAACAACAACAACATTAACACTGAGTGTGGCAGCAACAACAGCAACATTAACACTGAGTGAGGCAGCAACAACAGCAACATTAACACTGAGTGTGGCAGCAACAACTCCAACATTAACACTGAGTGTGGCAACAACCACAGCAACATTAACACCGAGTGTGGCAGCAACATTAACACTGAGTGTGGCAGCAACAACAGCAACAATAACACTGAGTGAGGCAGCAACAACAGCAACATTAACACTGAGTGTGGCAGCAACAACACCAACATTAACACTGAGTGAGGCAGCAACAACACCAACATTAACACTGAGTGTGGCAGCAACAACAGCAACATTAACACTGAGTGAGGCAGCAACAACAGCAACATTAACACTGAGTGAGGCAGCAACAACAGCAACATTAACACTGAGTGATGCAGCAACAACAGCAACATTAACACTGAGTGTGGCAGCAACATTAACACTGAGTGTGGCAGCAACAACAGCAACATTAACACTGAGTGAGGCAGCAACAACAGCAACATTAACACTGAGTGAGGCAGCAACAACAGCAACATTAACACTGAGTGATGCAGCAACAACAGCAACATTAACACTGAGTGAGGCAGCAACGTTAACACTGAGTGAGGCAGCAACGTTAACACTGAGTGAGGCAGCAATATTAACACTGAGTGTGGCAGCAACAACAGCAACATTAACACTAAGTGTGGCAGCAACATTAACACTGAATGAGGCAGCAACCACAGCAACATTAACACTGAGTGTGGCAGCAACAACACCAACACTAACGCTGAGTGTGGCAGCAACAACAGTAACATTAACACTGAGTGTGGCAGCAACATTAACACTGAGTGTGGCAGCAACCATAGCAATATTAACACTGAGTGTGGCAGCAACAACAGCAACATTAACACAGTGTGGCAGCAACAACAGCAACATTAACACTGAGTGAGGCAGCAACAACAGCAACATTAACACTGAGTATGGCAGCAACATCAGCAACATTAACACTAAGTGTGGCAGCAACATTAACACTGAGTGTGGCAGCAACATTAACACTGAGTGTGGCAGCAACAACAGCAACATTAACACTGATTGTGGCAGCAACATTAACACTGAGTGAGGCAGCAACAACAGCAACATTAACACTGAGTGAGGCAGCAACATTAACACTGAGTGAGGCAGCAACATTAACACTGAGTGTGGCAGCAACAACAGCAACATTAACACTGATTGTGGCAGCAACATTAACACTGAGTGAGGCAGCAACAACAGCAACATTAACACTGAGTGAGGCAGCAACAACAGCAACATTAACACTGAGTGTGGCAGCAACAACAGCAACATTAACACTGAGTGAGGCAGCAACAACAGCAACATTAACACTGAGTGTGGCAGCAACAACAGCAACATTAACACTGAGTGAGGCACCAACAACAGCAACATTAACACTGAGTGTGGCAGCAACAACAGCAACATTAACACTGAGTGAGGCAGCAACAAAAGCAACATTAACACTGAGTGAGGCAGCAACAACAGCAACATTAACACTGAGTGAGGCAGCAACAACAGCAACATTAACATTGAGTGTGGCAGCAACAACAGCAACATTAACACTGAGTGTGGCAGCAACAACAGCAACATTGATTGTGGCAGCAACATTAACACTGAGTGTGGCAGCAACAACACCAACATTAACACTGAGTGAGGCAACAACAACAGCAACATTAACACTGAGTGAGGCAGCAACAACAGCAACATTAACACTGAGTGTGGCAGCAAGAACAGCAACATTAACACTGAGTGTGGCAGCAAGAACAGCAACATTAACACTGAGTGTGGCAGCAACAACAGCAACATTAACAATGAGTGTGGTAGCAACAACAGCAACATTAACAATGAGTGTGGCAGCAACAACACCAACAATAACACTGAGTGTGGCAGCAACATTAACACTGAGTGAGGCTGCAACATTAACACTGAGTGAGGCAGCAACATTAACACTGAGTGTGGCAGCAACAACAGCAACATTAACACTGAGTGTGGCAGCAACAACAGCAACATTGATTGTAGCAGCAACATTAACACTGAGTGTGGCAGCAAGAACAGCAACATTAACACTGAGTGTGGCAGCAAGAACAGCAACATTAACACTGAGTGAGGCAGCAACAACAGCAACATTAACACTGAGTGTGGCAGCAACATTAACACTGAGTGAGGCTGCAACATTAACACTGAGTGAGGCAGCAACATTAACACTGAGTTTGGCAGCAACATCAGCAACATTAACACTGAGTGTGGCAGCAACAACAGCAACATTAACACTGAGTGTGGCAGCAACAACAACAACATTAACACTGAGTGTGGCAGCAACAACAGCAACATTAACACTGAGTGAGGCAGCAACAACAGCAACATTAACACTGAGTGTGGCAGCAACAACTCCAACATTAACACTGAGTGTGGCAACAGCCACAGCAACATTAACACCGAGTGTGGCAGCAACATTAACACTGAGTGTGGCAGCAACAACAGCAACAATAACACTGAGTGAGGCAGCAACAACAGCAACATTAACACTGAGTGTGGCAGCAACAACAGCAACATTAACACTGAGTGAGGCAGCAACAACACCAACATTAACACTGAGTGTGGCAGCAACAACAGCAACATTAACACTGAGTGAGGCAGCAACAACAGCAACATTAACACTGAGTGAGGCAGCAACAACAGCAACATTAACACTGAGTGATGCAGCAACAACAGCAACATTAACACTGAGTGTGGCAGCAACATTAACACTGAGTGTGGCAGCAACAACAGCAACATTAACACTGAGTGAGGCAGCAACAACAGCAACATTAACACTGAGTGAGGCAGCAACAACAGCAACATTAACACTGAGTGATGCAGCAACAACAGCAACATTAACACTGAGTGAGGCAGCAACGTTAACACTGAGTGAGGCAGCAACGTTAACACTGGGTGAGGCAGCAATATTAACACTGAGTGTGGCAGCAACAACAACAACATTAACACTAAGTGTGGCAGCAACATTAACACTGAGTGAGGCAGCAACCACAGCAACATTAACACTGAGTGTGGCAGCAACAACACCAACACTAACGCTGAGTGTGGCAGCAACAACAGTAACATTAACACTGAGTGTGGCAGCAACATTAACACTGAGTGTGGCAGCAACCATAGCAATATTAACACTGAGTGTGGCAGCAACAACAGCAACATTAACACAGTGTGGCAGCAACAACAGCAACATTAACACTGAGTGAGGCAGCAACAACAGCAACATTAACACTGAGTATGGCAGCAACATCAGCAACATTAACACTAAGTGTGGCAGCAACATTAACACTGAGTGTGGCAGCAACATTAACACTGAGTGTGGCAGCAACAACAGCAACATTAACACTGATTGTGGCAGCAACATTAACACTGAGTGAGGCAGCAACAACAGCAACATTAACACTGAGTGAGGCAGCAACATTAACACTGAGTGAGGCAGCAACATTAACACTGAGTGTGGCAGCAACAACAGCAACATTAACACTGATTGTGGCAGCAACATTAACACTGAGTGAGGCAGCAACAACAGCAACATTAACACTGAGTGAGGCAGCAACAACAGCAACATTAACACAGAGTGTGGCAGCAACAACAGCAACATTAGCACTGAGTGAGGCAACAACAACAGCAACATTAAAACTGAGTGAGGCAGGAACAACAGCAACATTAACACTGAGTAAGGCAGCAACAACAGCAACATTAACACTGAGTGAAGCAGCAACAAAAGCAACATTAACACTGAGTGAGGCAGCAATAACAGCAACATTAACACTGAGTGAGGCAGCAACAACAGCAACATTAACACTGAGTGTGGCAGCAACAACAGGAACATTAACACTGAGTGTGACAGCAGCAACAGCAACATTAACACTGATTGTGGCAGCAACATTAACACTGAGTGTAGCAGCAACAACAGCAACATTAACACTGAGTGAGGCAGCAACAACAGCAACATTAACACTGAGTAAGGCAGCAACAACAGCAACATTAACACTGAGTGTGGCAGCAAGAACAGCAACATTAACACTGAGTGTGGCAGCAACAACAGCAACATTAACACTGAGTGAGGCAGCAACAACAGCAACATTAACACTGAGTAAGGCAGCAACAACAGCAACATTAACACTGAGTGTGGCAGCAACAACAGCAACATTAACACTGAGTGAGGCAGCAAGAACACCAACATTAACACTGAGTGTGGCAGCAACAACACCAACATTAACACTGAGTGTGGCAGCAACAACACCACCATTAACACTGAGTGAGGCAGCAACGTTAACACTGAGTGAGGCAGCAATATTAACACTGAGTGTGGCAGCAACAACAGCAACATTAACACTGAGTGTGGCAGCAACATTAACACTGAGTGTGGCAGCAACAAGAGCAACATTAACACAGAGTGAGGCAGCAACAACAGCAACATTAACACTGAGTGTGGCAGCAACATTAACACTGAGTGTGGCAGCAACATTAACACTGAGTGTGGCAGCAACATTAACACTGAGTGTGGCAGAAACAACAGCAACATTAACACTGAGTGTGGCAGCAACAACAGCAACATTAACACTGTGTGTGGCAGCAACAATAGCAACATTAACACTGAGTGTGGCAGCAACAACAGCAACATTAACACTGAGTGTGGCAGCAACAACAGCAACATTAACACTGAGTGTGGCAACAACAACAGCAACATTAACACTGAGTGTGGCAACAACAACAGCAACATTAACACTGAGTATGGCAGCAACATTAACACTGAGTGTGGCAGCAACAACAGCAACATTAACACTGAGTGAGGCAGCAACAACAGCAACATTAACACTGAGTGTGGCAGCAACAACAGCAACATTAACACTGAGTGTGGCAACAACAACAGCAACATTAACACTGAGTGTGGCAGCAACATTAACACTGAGTGTGGCAGCAACATTAACACTGAGTGTGGCAGCAACAACAGCAACATTAACACTGATTGTGGCAGCAACATTAACACTGAGTGAGGCAGCAACAACAGCAACATTAACACTGAGTGTGGCAGCAACAACAGCAACATTAACACTGAGTGTGGCAACAACAACAGCAACATTAACACTGAGTGTGGCAGCAACATTAACACTGAGTGTGGTAGCAACATTAACACTGAGTGTGGCAGCAACAACACCAACATTAACACTGAGTGAGGCAGCAACGTTAACACTGAGTGAGGCAGCAATATTAACACTGAGCGTGGCAGCAACAACAGCAACATTAACACTGAGTGAGGCAGCAACATTAACACTGAGTGTGGCAGCAACAACAGCAACATTAACACTGAGTGAGGCAGCAACATTAACACTGACTGTGGCAGCAACATTAACACTGAGTGTGGCAGCAACAACAGCAACATTAACACTGAGTGTGGCAGCAACAACAGCAACATTAGCACTGAGTGTGGCAGCAACAACAACAACATTAACACTGAGTGAGGCAGCAACAACAGCAACATTAGCACTGAGTGAGGCAGCAACAACAGCAACATTAAAACTGAGTGTGGAAGCAACAACAGCAACATTAACACTGAGTGTGGTAGCAACATTAAAACTGAGTGTGGCAGCAACAACAGCAACATTAACACTGAGTGAGGCAGCAACAACAGCAACATTAGCACTGAGTGAGGCAGCAACAACAGCAACATTAACACTGAGTGAGGCAGCAACATTAAAACTGAGTGTGGCAGCAACAACAGCAACATTAACACTGAGTAAGGCAGCAACAACTGCAACATTAACACTGAGTGAGGCAGCAACAAAAGCAACATTAACACTGAGTGAGGCAGCAACAACAGCAACATTAACACTGAGTGAGGCAGCAACAACAGCAACATTAACACTGAGTAAGGCAGCAACAACAGCAACATTAACACTGAGTGTGGCAGCAACAACAGCAACATTAACACTGATTGTGGCAGCAACATTAACACTGAGTGTAGCAGCAAGAACAGCAACATTAACACTGAGTGTGGCAGCAAGAACAGCAACATTAACACTGAGTGTGGCAGCAACAACAGCAACATTACCACTGAGTGAGGCAGCAACAACAGCAACATTAACACTGAGTGAGGCAGCAACAAAAGCAACATTAACACTGAGTGAGGCAGCAACTTTAACACTGAGTGAGGCAGCAACATTAACACTGAGTGAGGCAGGAACAACAGCAACATTAACACTGAGTGTGGCAGCAACAACAGCAACATTAACACTGAGTGAGGCAGCAACAACAGCAACATTAACACTGAGTGTGGCAGCAACAACAGCAACATTAACACTGAGTGTGGCAGCAACAACAGCAACATTGATTGTAGCAGCAACATTAACACTGAGTGTGGCAGCAAGAACAGCAACATTAACACTGAGTGTGGCAGCAAGAACAGCATCATTAACACTGAGTGAGGCAGCAACAACAGCAACATTAACACTGAGTGTGGCAGCAACATTAACACTGAGTGAGGCTGCAACATTAACACTGAGTGAGGCAGCAACATTAACACTGAGTTTGGCAGCAACATCAGCAACATTAACACTGAGTGTGGCAGCAACAACAGCAACATTAACACTGAGTGTGGCAGCAACAACAACAACATTAACACTGAGTGTGGCAGCAACAACAGCAACATTAACACTGAGTGAGGCAGCAACAACAGCAACATTAACACTGAGTGTGGCAGCAACAACTCCAACATTAACACTGAGTGTGGCAACAACCACAGCAACATTAACACCGAGTGTGGCAGCAACATTAACACTGAGTGTGGCAGCAACAACAGCAACAATAACACTGAGTGAGGCAGCAACAACAGCAACATGAACACTGAGTGTGGCAGCAACAACAGCAACATTAACACTGAGTGAGGCAGCAACAACACCAACATTAACACTGAGTGTGGCAGCAACAACAGCAACATTAACACTGAGTGAGGCAGCAACAACAGCAACATTAACACTGAGTGAGGCAGCAACAACAGCAACATTAACACTGAGTGATGCAGCAACAACAGCAACATTAACAATGAGTGTGGCAGCAACATTAACACTGAGTGTGGCAGCAACAACAGCAACATTAACACTGAGTGAGGCAGCAACAACAGCAACATTAACACTGAGTGAGGCAGCAACAACAGCAACATTAACACTGAGTGATGCAGCAACAACAGCAACATTAACACTGAGTGAGGCAGCAACGTTAACACTGAGTGAGGCAGCAACGTTAACACTGAGTGAGGCAGCAATATTAACACTGAGTGTGGCAGCAACAACAGCAACATTAACACTAAGTGTGGCAGCAACATTAACACTGAGTGAGGCAGCAACCACAGCAACATTAACACTGAGTGTGGCAGCAACAACACCAACACTAACGCTGAGTGTGGCAGCAACAACAGTAACATTAACACTGAGTGTGGCAGCAACATTAACACTGAGTGTGGCAGCAACCATAGCAATATTAACACTGAGTGTGGCAGCAACAACAGCAACATTAACACAGTGTGGCAGCAACAACAGCAACATTAACACTGAGTGAGGCAGCAACAACAGCAACATTAACACTGAGTATGGCAGCAACATCAGCAACATTAACACTAAGTGTGGCAGCAACATTAACACTGAGTGTGGCAGCAACATTAACACTGAGTGTGGCAGCAACAACAGCAACATTAACACTGATTGTGGCAGCAACATTAACACTGAGTGAGGCAGCAACAACAGCAACATTAACACTGAGTGAGGCAGCAACATTAACACTGAGTGAGGCAGCAACATTAACACTGAGTGTGGCAGCAACAACAGCAACATTAACACTGATTGTGGCAGCAACATTAACACTGAGTGAGGCAGCAACAACAGCAACATTAACACTGAGTGAGGCAGCAACAACAGCAACATTAACACTGAGTGTGGCAGCAACAACAGCAACATTAACACTGAGTGAGGCAGCAACAACAGCAACATTAACACTGAGTGTGGCAGCAACAACAGCAACATTAACACTGAGTGAGGCACCAACAACAGCAACATTAACACTGAGTGTGGCAGCAACAACAGCAACATTAACACTGAGTGAGGCACCAACAACAGCAACATTAACACTGAGTGTGGCAGCAACAACAGCAACATTAACACTGAGTGTGTCAACAACAACAGCAACATTAACACTGAGTGTGGCAGCAACATTAACACTGAGTGTGGCAGCAACAACACCAACATTAACACTGAGTGAGGCAGCAACGTTAACACTGAGTGAGGCAGCAATATTAACACTGAGTGTGGCAGCAACAACAGCAACATTAACACTGAGTGAGGCAGCAACATTAACACTGAGTGAGGCAGCAACATTAACACTGAGTGTGGCAGCAACAACAGCAACATTAACACTGAGTGAGGCAGCAACAACAGCAACATTAGCACTGAGTGAGGCAACAACAACAGCAACATTAAAACTGAGTGAGGCAGCAACAACAGCAACATTAACATTGAGTGAGGCAGCAACAACAGCAACATTAACACTGAGTGAGGCAGCAACAACAGCAACATTAACACTGAGTAAGGCAGCAACAACAGCAACATTAACACTGAGTGAAGCAGCAACAAAAGCAACATTAACACTGAGTGAGGCAGCAATAACAGCAACATTAACACTGAGTGAGGCAGCAACAACAGCAACATTAACACTGAGTGTGGCAGCAACAACAGGAACATTAACACTGAGTGTGACAGCAGCAACAGCAACATTAACACTGATTGTGGCAGCAACATTAACACTGAGTGTAGCAGCAACAACAGCAACATTAACACTGAGTGAGGCAGCAACAACAGCAACATTAACACTGAGTAAGGCAGCAACAACAGCAACATTAACACTGAGTGTGGCAGCAAGAACAGCAACATTAACACTGAGTGTGGCAGCAACAACAGCAACATTAACACTGAGTGAGGCAGCAACAACAGCAACATTAACACTGAGTAAGGCAGCAACAACAGCAACATTAACACTGAGTGTGGCAGCAACAACAGCAACATTAACACTGAGTGAGGCAGCAAGAACACCAACATTAACACTGAGTGTGGCAGCAACAACACCAACATTAACACTGAGTGTGGCAGCAACAACACCACCATTAACACTGAGTGAGGCAGCAACGTTAACACTGAGTGAGGCAGCAATATTAACACTGAGTGTGGCAGCAACAACAGCAACATTAACACTGAGTGTGGCAGCAACATTAACACTGAGTGTGGCAGCAACAAGAGCAACATTAACACAGAGTGAGGCAGCAACAACAGCAACATTAACACTGAGTGTGGCAGCAACATTAACACTGAGTGTGGCAGCAACATTAAAACTGAGTGTGGCAGCAACATTAACACTGAGTGTGGCAGAAACAACAGCAACATTAACACTGAGTGTGGCAGCAACAACAGCAACATTAACACTGAGTGTGGCAGCAACAACAGCAACATTAACACTGAGTGTGGCAGCAACAACAGCAACATTAACACTGAGTGTGGCAGCAACAACAGCAACATTAACACTGAGTGTGGCAACAACAACAGCAACATTAACACTGAGTGTGGCAACAACAACAGCAACATTAACACTGAGTATGGCAGCAACATTAACACTGAGTGTGGCAGCAACAACAGCAACATTAACACTGAGTGAGGCAAAACAACAGCAACATTAACACTGAGTGTGGCAGCAACAACAGCAACATTAACACTGAGTGTGGCAACAACAACAGCAACATTAACACTGAGTGTGGCAGCAACATTAACACTGAGTGTGGCAGCAACAACAGCAACATTAACACTGATTGTGGCAGCAACATTAACACTGAGTGAGGCAGCAACAACAGCAACATTAACACTGAGTGTGGCAGCAACAACAGCAACATTAACACTGAGTGTGGCAACAACAACAGCAACATTAACACTGAGTGTGGCAGCAACATTAACACTGAGTGTGGCAGCAACATTAACACTGAGTGTGGCAGCAACAACACCAACATTAACACTGAGTGAGGCAGCAACGTTAACACTGAGTGAGGCAGCAATATTAACACTGAGTGTGGCAGCAACAACAGCAACATTAACACTGAGTGAGGCAGCAACATTAACACTGAGTGTGGCAGCAACAACAGCAACATTAACACTGAGTGAGGCAGCAACATTAACACTGACTGTGGCAGCAACATTAACACTGAGTGAGGCAGCAACATTAACACTGACTGTGGCAGCAACATTAACACTGAGTGTGGCAGCAACAACAGCAACATTAACACTGAGTGTGGCAGCAACAACAGCAACATTAGCACTGAGTGTGGCAGCAACAACAACAACATTAACACTGAGTGAGGCAGCAACAACAGCAACATTAGCACTGAGTGAGGCAGCAACAACAGCAACATTAAAACTGAGTGTGGAAGCAACAACAGCAACATTAACACTGAGTGTGGTAGCAACATTAAAACTGAGTGTGGCAGCAACAACAGCAACATTAACACTGAGTGAGGCAGCAACAACAGCAACATTAGCACTGAGTGAGGCAATCAACAACAGCAACATTAACACTGAGTGAGGCAGCAACATTAAAACTGAGTGTGGCAGCAACAACAGCAACATTAACACTGAGTAAGGCAGCAACAACTGCAACATTAACACTGAGTGAGGCAGCAACAAAAGCAACATTAACACTGAGTGAGGCAGCAACAACAGCAACATTAACACTGAGTGAGGCAGCAACAACAGCAACATTAACACTGAGTAAGGCAGCAACAACAGCAACATTAACACTGAGTGTGGCAGCAACAACAGCAACATTAACACTGATTGTGGCAGCAACATTAACACTGAGTGTAGCAGCAAGAACAGCAACATTAACACTGAGTGTGGCAGCAAGAACAGCAACATTAACACTGAGTGTGGCAGCAACAACAGCAACATTACCACTGAGTGAGGCAGCAACAACAGCAACATTAACACTGAGTGAGGCAGCAACAAAAGCAACATTAACACTGAGTGAGGCAGCAACTTTAACACTGAGTGAGGCAGCAACATTAACACTGAGTGAGGCAGGAACAACAGCAACATTAACACTGAGTGTGGCAGCAACAACAGCAACATTAACACTGAGTGAGGCAGCAACAACAGCAACATTAACACTGAGTGTGGCAGCAACAACAGCAACATTAACACTGAGTGTGGCAGCAACAACACCAACAATAACACTGAGTGAGGCAGCAACAACAGCAACATTAACACTGAGTGTGGCAGCAACAACAGCAACATTAACACTGAGTGTGGCAGCAACAACAGCAACATTAACACTGAGTGTGGCAGCAACATTAACACTGAGTGAGGCTGCAACATTAACACTGAGTGAGGCAGCAACATTAACACTGAGTTTGGCAGCAACATCAGCAACATTAACACTGAGTGTGGCAGCAACAACAGCAACATTAACACTGAGTTAGGCAGCAACAACAGCAACATTAACACTGAGTGAGGCAGCAACAACAGCAACATTAACACTGAGTGTGGCAGCAACAACAGCAACATTAACACTGAGTGTGGCAGCAACAACACCAACAATAACACTGAGTGAGGCAGCAACAACAGCAACATTAACACTGAGTGTGGCAGCAACAACAGCAACATTAACACTGAGTGTGGCAGCAACAACAGCAACATTAACACTGAGTGTGGCAGCAACATTAACACTGAGTGAGGCTGCAACATTAACACTGAGTGAGGCAGCAACATTAACACTGAGTTTGGCAGCAACATCAGGAACATTAACACTGAGTGTGGCAGTAACAACAGCAACATTAACACTGAGTGTGGCAGCAACAACAGCATTATTAACACTGAGTGTGGCAGCAACAACAGCAACATTAACACTGAGTGTGGCAGCAACAACAGCAACATTAACACTGAGTGTGGCAGCAACAACAGCAACATTAACACTGAGTGTGGCAGCAACATTAACACTGAGTGTGGCAGCAACAACAGCAACAATAACACAGTGTGACAGCAACAACAGCAACATTAACACTGAGTGTGGCAGCAACATTAACACTGAGTGTGGCAGCAACAACAGCAACATTAACACTGAGTGTGGCAGCAACAACAGCAACATTAACACTGAGTGTGGCAGCAACATTAACACTGAGTGTGGCAGCAACATTAACACTGAGTGTGGCAGCAACAACACCAACATTAACACTGAATGTGGCAGCAACAACAGCAACATTAACACTGAGTGAGGCAGCAACATTAACACTGAGTGAGGCAGCAACATTAACACTGAATGTGGCAGCAACAACAGCAACATTAACACTGAGTGAGGCAGCAACATTAACACTGAGTGAGGCAGCAACAACAGCAACATTAGCACTGAGTGAGGCAGCAACAACAGCAACATTAAAACTGAGTGAGGCAGCAACAACAGCAACATTAACACTGAGTGAGGCAGCAACAACAGCAACATTAACACTGAGTGAGGCAGCAACAACAGCAACATTAACACTGAGTAAGGCAGGAACAACAGCAACATTAACACTGAGTGAGGCAGCAACAAAAGCAATATTAACACTGAGTGAGGCAGCAATAACAGCAACATTAACACTGAGTGAGGCAGCAACAACAGCAACATTAACACTGAGTGTGGCAGCAACAACAGCAACATTAACACTGAGTGTGGCAGCAACAACAGCAACATTAACACTGACTGTGGTAGCAACATTAACACCGAGTGTGGCAACAACAACAGCAACATTAACACTGAGTGTGGCAGCAAGAACAGCAACATTAACACTGAGTGTGGCAGCAAGAACAGCAACATTAACACTGAGTGTGGCAGCAACAACAGCAACATTAACACTGAGTGAGGCAGCAACAACAGCAACATTAACACTGAGTAAGGCAGCAACAACAGCAACATTAACACTGAGTGAGGCAGCAACATTAACACTGAGTGAGGCAACAACAACAGCAACATTAACACTGAGTGTGGCAGCAACAACAGCAACATTAACACTGAGTGAGGCAGCAACAACAGCAACATTAACACTGAGTGTGGCAGCAACAACAGCAACATTAACACTGAGTGTGGCAGCAACAAGAGCAACATTAACACAGAGTGAGGAAGCAACAACAGCAACATTAACACTGAGTGTGGCAGCAACATTAACACTGAGTGTGGCAGCAACATTAACACTGAGTGTTGCAGCAACATTAACACTGAGTGAGGCAGCAACAACAGCAACATTAACACTGAGTAAGGCAGCAACAACAGCAACATTAACACTGAGTGAGGCAGCAACAACAGCAACATTAACACTGAGTGTGGCAGCAACAACAGCAACATTAACAATGAGTGTGGCAGCAACAACAGCAACATTAACACTGAGTGTGGCAGCAACAACACCAACAATAACACTGAGTGAGGCAGCAACAACAGCAACATTAACACTGAGTGTGGCAGCAACAACAGCAACATTAACACTGAGTGTGGCAGCAACAACAGCAACATTAACACTGAGTGTGGCAGCAACATTAACACTGAGTGAGGCTGCAACATTAACACTGAGTGAGGCAGCAACATTAACACTGAGTTTGGCAGCAACATCAGCAACATTAACACTGAGTGTGGCAGCAACAACAGCAACATTAACACTGAGTGTGGCAGCAACAACAGCAACATTAACACTGAGTGTGGCAGCAACAACAGCAACAATAACACTGAGTGTGGCAGCAACAACAGCAACATTAACACTGAGTGTGGCAGCAACATTAACACTGAGTGTGGCAGCAACAACAGCAACATTAACACTGAGTGTGGCAGCAACAACAGCAACATTAACACTGAGTGAGGTAGCAACAACAGCAACATTAACACTGAGTGAGGCAGCAACAACAGCAACATTAACACTGAGTGATGCAGCAACAACAGCAACATTAACACCGAGTGTGGCAGCAACATTAACACTGAGTGTTTCAGCAACAACACCAACATTAACACTGAGTGAGGCAGCAACGTTAACACTGAGTGAGGCAGCAATATTAACACTGAGTGTGGCAGCAACAACAGCAACATTAACAATGAGTGAGGCAGCAACATTAACACTGAGTGAGGCAGCAACATTAACACTGAGTGTGGCAGCAACATCAGCAACATTAACACTTCGTGTGGCAGCAACATTAACACTGAGTGAGGCAGCAACATTAACACTGAGTGTGGCAGCAACAACAGCAACATTAACACTAAGTGTGGCAGCAACATTAACACTGAGTGAGGCAGCAACCACAGCAACATTAACACTGAGTGTGGCAGCAACAACACCAACATTAACGCTGAGTGTGGCAGCAACAACAGTAACATTAACACTGAGTGTGGCAGCAACATTAACACTGAGTGTGGCAGCAACCACAGCAACATTAACACTGAGTGTGGCAGCAACAACAGCAACATTAACACTGAACGTGGCAGCAACAACAGCAACATTAACACTGAGTTAGGCAGCAACAACAGCAACATTAACACTGAGTGTGGCAGCAACATTAACACTGAGTGTGGCAGCAACAACAGCAACATTAACACTGGGTGAGGCAGCAACAACAGCAACATTAACACTAAGTGTGGCAGCAACATTAACACTGAGTGAGGCAGCAACATTAACACTGAGTGTGGCAGCAACAACAGCAACATTAACACTAAGTGTGGCAGCAACATTAACACTGAGTGAGGCAGCAACCACAGCAACATTAACACTGAGTGTGGCAGCAACAACACCAACATTAACGCTGAGTGTGGCAGCAACAACAGTAACATTAACACTGAGTGTGGCAGCAACATTAACACTGAGTGTGGCAGCAACCACAGCAACATTAACACTGAGTGTGGCAGCAACAACAGCAACATTAACACAGTGTGGCAGCAACAACAGCAACATTAACACTGAGTGAGGCAGCAACAACAGCAACATTAACACTGAGTGTGGCAGCAACATTAACGCTGAGTGTGGCAGCAACATCAGCAACATTAACACTGAGTGAGGCACCAATATTAACACTGAGTGTGGCAGCAACCACAGCAACATTAACACTGAGTGTGGCAGCAACAACAGCAACATTAACACAGTGTGGCAGCAACAACAGCAACATTAACACTGAGTGTGGCAACAACAACAGCAACATTAACACTGAGTGTGGCAGCAACATTAACACTGAGTGTGGCAGCAACAACAGCAACATTAACACTGAGTGTGGCAGCAACAACAGCAACATTAACACTGAGTGTGGCAGCAACATTAACACTGAGTGTGGCAGCAACAACACTAACATTAACACTGAGTGTGGCAGCAACAACAGCAACATTAACACTGAGTGAGGCAGCAACATTAACACTGAGTGAGGCAACAACATTAACACTGAGTGTGGCAGCAACAACAGCAACATTAACACTGAGTGAGGCAGCAACATTAACACTGAGTGAGGCAGCAACAACAGCAACATTAGCACTGAGTGAGGCAGCAACAACAGCAACATTAAAACTGAGTGAGGCAGCAACAACAGTAACATTAACACTGAGTGAGGCAGCAACAACAGCAACATTAACACTGAGTGAGGCAGCAACAACAGCAACATTAACACTGAGTAAGGCAGGAACAACAGCAACATTAACACTGAGTGAGGCAGCAACAAAAGCAATATTAACACTGAGTGAGGCAGCAATAACAGCAACATTAACACTGAGTGAGGCAGCAACAACAGCAACATTAACACTGAGTGTGGCAGCAACAACAGGAACATTAACACTGAGTGTGGCAGCAACAACAGCAACATTAACACTGACTGTGGTAGCAACATTAACACCGAGTGTGGCAACAACAACAGCAACATTAACACTGAGTGTGGCAGCAAGAACAGCAACATTAACACTGAGTGTGGCAGCAAGAACAGCAACATTAACACTGAGTGTGGCAGCAACAACAGCAACATTAACACTGAGGGAGGCAGCAACAACAGCAACATTAACACTGAGTAAGGCAGCAACAACAGCAACATTAACACTGAATGAGGCAGCAACATTAACACTGAGTGAGGCAGCAACCACAGCAACATTAACACTGAGTGTGGCAGCAACAACAGCAACATTAACACTGAGTGAGGCAGCAACAAGAGCAACATTAACACTGAGTGTGGCAGCAACAAGAGCAACATTAACACTGAGTGTGGCAGCAACAAGAGCAACATTAACACAGAGTGAGGCAGCAACAACAGCAACATTAACACTGAGTGTGGCAGCAACATTAACACTGAGTGTGGCAGCAACATTAACACTGAGTGTTGCAGCAACATTAACACTGAGTGAGGCAGCAACAACAGCAACATTAACACTGAGTAAGGCAGCAACAACAGCAACATTAACACTGAGTGAGGCAGCAACAACAGCAACATTAACACTGAGTGTGGCAGCAACAACAGCAACATTAACAATGAGTGTGGCAGCAACAACAGCAACATTAACACTGAGTGTGGCAGCAACAACACCAACAATAACACTGAGTGAGGCAGCAACAACAGCAACATTAACACTGAGTGTGGCAGCAACAACAGCAACATTAACACTGAGTGTGGCAGCAACAACAGCAACATTAACACTGAGTGTGGCAGCAACATTAACACTGAGTGAGGCTGCAACATTAACACTGAGTGAGGCAGCAACATTAACACTGAGTTTGGCAGCAACATCAGGAACATTAACACTGAGTGTGGCAGTAACAACAGCAACATTAACACTGAGTGTGGCAGCAACAACAGCATTATTAACACTGAGTGTGGCAGCAACAACAGCAACATTAACACTGAGTGTGGCAGCAACAACAGCAACATTAACACTGAGTGTGGCAGCAACATTAACACTGAGTGTGGCAGCAACAACAGCAACAATAACACAGTGTGACAGCAACAACAGCAACATTAACACTGAGTGTGGCAGCAACATTAACACTGAGTGTGGCAGCAACAACAGCAACATTAACACTGAGTGTGGCAGCAACAACAGCAACATTAACACTGAGTGTGGCAGCAACATTAACACTGAGTGTGGCAGCAACATTAACACTGAGTGTGGCAGCAACAACACCAACATTAACACTGAATGTGGCAGCAACAACAGCAACATTAACACTGAGTGAGGCAGCAACATTAACACTGAGTGAGGCAGCAACATTAACACTGAGCGTGGCAGCAACAACAGCAACATTAACACTGAGTGAGGCAGCAACAACAGCAACATTAACACTGAGTAAGGCAGCAACAACTGCAACATTAACACTGAGTGTGGCAGCAACAACAGCAACATTAACACTGAGTGAGGCAGCAAGAACACCAACATTAACACAGAGTGTGGCAGCAACAACACCAACATTAACACTGAGTGTGGCAGCAACAACACCACCATTAACACTGAGTGAGGCAGCAACGTTAACACTGAGTGAGGCAGCAATATTAACACTGAGTGTGGCAGCAACAACAGCAACATTAACACTGAGTGTGGCAGCAACAACAGCAACATTAACACTGAGTGTGGCAGCAACATTAACACTGAGTGTGGCAGCAACAAGAGCAACATTAACACAGAGTGAGGCAGCAACAACAGCAACATTAACACTGAGTGTGGCAGCAACATTAACACTGAGTGTGGCAGCAACATTAAAACTGAGTGTGGCAGCAACATTAACACTGAGTGTGGCAGAAACAACAGCAACATTAACACTGAGTGTGGCAGCAACAACAGCAGCATTAACACTGAGTGTGGCAGCAACAACAGCAACATTAACACTGAGTGTAGCAGCAACAACAGCAACATTAACACTGAGTGTGGCAGCAACAACAGCAACATTAACACTGAGTGTGGCAACAACAACAGCAACATTAACACTGAGTGTGGCAACAACAACAGCAACATTAACACTGAGTATGGCAGCAACATTAACACTGAGTGTGGCAGCAACAACAGCAACATTAACACTGAGTGAGGCAGCAACAACAGCAACATTAACACTGAGTGTGGCAGCAACAACAGCAACATTAACACTGAGTGTGGCAACAACAACAGCAACATTAACACTGAGTGTGGCAGCAACATTAACACTGAGTGTGGCAGCAACAACAGCAACATTAACACTGATTGTGGCAGCAACATTAACACTGAGTGAGGCAGCAACAACAGCAACATTAACACTGAGTGTGGCAGCAACAACAGCAACATTTACACTGAGTGTGGCAACAACAACAGCAACATTAACACTGAGTGTGGCAGCAACATTAACACTGAGTGTGGCAGCAACATTAACACTGAGTGTGGCAGCAACAACAGCAACATTAACACTGAGTGAGGCAGCAACAACAGCAACATTAACACTGAGTGTGGCAGCAACAACAGCAACATTAACACTGAGTGTGGCAACAACAACAGCAACATTAACACTGAGTGTGGCAGCAACATTAACACTGAGTGTGGCAGCAACAACAGCAACATTAACACTGATTGTGGCAGCAACATTAACACTGAGTGAGGCAGCAACAACAGCAACATTAACACTGAGTGTGGCAGCAACAACAGCAACATTTACACTGAGTGTGGCAACAACAACAGCAACATTAACACTGAGTGTGGCAGCAACATTAACACTGAGTGTGGCAGCAACATTAACACTGAGTGTGGCAGCAACAACACCAACATTAACACTGAGTGAGGCAGCAACGTTAACACTGAGTGAGGCAGCAATATTAACACTGAGTGTGGCAGCAACATCAGCAACATTAACACTGAGTGAGGCAGCAACATTAACACTGAGTGTGGCAGCAACAACAGTAACATTAACACTGAGTGAGGCAGCAACATTAACACTGACTGTGGCAGCAACATTAACACTGAGTGTGGCAGCAACAACAGCAACATTAACACTGAGTGTGGCAGCAACAACAGCAACATTAGCACTGAGTGTGGCAGCAACAACAACAACATTAACACTGAGTGAGGCAGCAACAACAGCAACATTAGCACTGAGTGAGGCAGCAACAACAGCAACATTAAAACTGAGTGTGGAAGCAACAACAGCAACATTAACACTGAGTGTGGTAGCAACATTAAAACTGAGTGTGGCTGCAACAACAGCAACATTAACACTGAGTGAGGCAGCAACAACAGCAACATTAGCACTGAGTGAGGCAGCAACAACAGCAACATTAACACTGAGTGAGGCAGCAACATTAAAACTGAGTGTGGCAGCAACAACAGCAACATTAACACTGAGTAAGGCAGCAACAACTGCAACATTAACACTGAGTGAGGCAGCAACAAAAGCAACATTAACACTGAGTGAGGCAGCAACAACAGCAACATTAACACTGAGTGAGGCAGCAACAACAGCAACATTAACACTGAGTAAGGCAGCAACAACAGCAACATTAACACTGAGTGTGGCAGCAACAACAGCAACATTAACACTGATTGTGGCAGCAACATTAACACTGAGTGTAGCAGCAAGAACAGCAACATTAACACTGAGTGTGGCAGCAAGAACAGCAACATTAACACTGAGTGTGGCAGCAAGAACAGCAACATTAACACTGAGTGTGGCAGCAACAACAGCAACATTAACACTGAGTGAGGCAGCAACAACAGCAACATTAACACTGAGTAAGGCAGCAACAACAGCAACATTAACACTGAATGAGGCAGCAACATTAACACTGAGTGAGGCAGCAACCACAGCAACATTAACACTGAGTGTGGCAGCAACAACAGCAACATTAACACTGAGTGAGGCAGCAACAACAGCAACATTAACACTGAGTGTGGCAGCAACAAGAGCAACATTAACACTGAGTGTGGCAGCAACAAGAGCAACATTAACACAGAGTGAGGCAGCAACAACAGCAACATTAACACTGAGTGTGGCAGCAACATTAACACTGAGTGTGGCAGCAACATTAACACTGAGTGTTGCAGCAACATTAACACTGAGTGAGGCAGCAACAACAGCAACATTAACACTGAGTAAGGCAGCAACAACAGCAACATTAACACTGAGTGAGGCAGCAACAACAGCAACATTAACACTGAGTGTGGCAGCAACAACAGCAACATTAACAATGAGTGTGGCAGCAACAACAGCAACATTAACACTGAGTGTGGCAGCAACAACACCAACAATAACACTGAGTGAGGCAGCAACAACAGCAACATTAACACTGAGTGTGGCAGCAACAACAGCAACATTAACACTGAGTGTGGCAGCAACAACAGCAACATTAACACTGAGTGTGGCAGCAACATTAACACTGAGTGAGGCTGCAACATTAACACTGAGTGAGGCAGCAACATTAACACTGAGTTTGGCAGCAACATCAGGAACATTAACACTGAGTGTGGCAGTAACAACAGCAACATTAACACTGAGTGTGGCAGCAACAACAGCATTATTAACACTGAGTGTGGCAGCAACAACAGCAACATTAACACTGAGTGTGGCAGCAACAACAGCAACATTAACACTGAGTGTGGCAGCAACATTAACACTGAGTGTGGCAGCAACAACAGCAACAATAACACAGTGTGACAGCAACAACAGCAACATTAACACTGAGTGTGGCAGCAACATTAACACTGAGTGTGGCAGCAACAACAGCAACATTAACACTGAGTGTGGCAGCAACAACAGCAACATTAACACTGAGTGTGGCAGCAACATTAACACTGAGTGTGGCAGCAACATTAACACTGAGTGTGGCAGCAACAACACCAACATTAACACTGAATGTGGCAGCAACAACAGCAACATTAACACTGAGTGAGGCAGCAACATTAACACTGAGTGAGGCAGCAACATTAACACTGAGTGTGGCAGCAACAACAGCAACATTAACACTGAGTGAGGCAGCAACAACAGCAACATTAACACTGTGTAAGGCAGCAACAACAGCAACATTAACACTGAGTGTGGCAGCAACAACAGCAACATTAACACTGAGTGAGACAGCAAGAACACCAACATTAACACTGAGTGTGGCAGCAACAACACCAACATTAACACTGAGTGTGGCAGCAACAACACCACCATTAACACTGAGTGAGGCAGCAACGTTAACACTGAGTGAGGCAGCAATATTAACACTGAGTGTGGCAGCAACAACAGCAACATTAACACTGAGTGTGGCAGCAACATTAACACTGAGTGTGGCAGCAACAAGAGCAACATTAACACAGAGTGAGGCAGCAACAACAGCAACATTAACACTGAGTGTGGCAGCAACATTAACACTGAGTGTGGCAGCAACATTAAAACTGAGTGTGGCAGCAACATTAACACTGAGTGTGGCAGAAACAACAGCAACATTAACACTGAGTGTGGCAGCAACAACAGCAACATTAACACTGAGTGTGGCAGCAACAACAGCAACATTAACACTGAGTGTGGCAGCAACAACAGCAACATTAACACTGAGTGTGGCAGCAACAACAGCAACATTAACACTGAGTGTGGCAACAACAACAGCAACATTAACACTGAGTGTGGTAACAACAACAGCAACATTAACACTGAGTATGGCAGCAACATTAACACTGAGTGTGGCAGCAACAACAGCAACATTAACACTGAGTGAGGCAGCAACAACAGCAACATTAACACTGAGTGTGGCAGCAACAACAGCAACATTAACACTGAGTGTGGCAACAACAACAGCAACATTAACACTGAGTGTGGCAGCAACATTAACACTGAGTGTGGCAGCAACAACAGCAACATTAACACTGATTGTGGCAGCAACATTAACACTGAGTGAGGCAGCAACAACAGCAACATTAACACTGAGTGTGGCAGCAACAACAGCAACATTAACACTGAGTGTGGCAACAACAACAGCAACATTAACACTGAGTGTGGCAGCAACATTAACACTGAGTGTGGCAGCAACATTAACACTGAGTGTGGCAGCAACAACACCAACATTAACACTGAGTGAGGCAGCAACGTTAACACTGAGTGAGGCAGCAATATTAACACTGAGTGTGGCAGCAACAACAGCAACATTAACACTGAGTGAGGCAGCAACATTAACACTGAGTGTGGCAGCAACAACAGTAACATTAACACTGAGTGAGGCAGCAACATTAACACTGACTGTGGCAGCAACATTAACACTGAGTGTGGCAGCAACAACAGCAACATTAACACTGAGTGTGGCAGCAACAACAGCAACATTAGCACTGAGTGTGGCAGCAACAACAACAACATTAACACTGAGTGAGGCAGCAACAACAGCAACATTAGCACTGAGTGAGGCAGCAACAACAGCAACATTAAAACTGAGTGTGGAAGCAACAACAGCAACATTAACACTGAGTGTGGTAGCAACATTAAAACTGAGTGTGGCAGCAACAACAGCAACATTAACACTGAGTGAGGCAGCAACAACAGCAACATTAGCACTGAGTGAGGCAGCAACAACAGCAACATTAACACTGAGTGAGGCAGCAACATTAAAACTGAGTGTGGCAGCAACAACAGCAACATTAACACTGAGTAAGGCAGCAACAACTGCAACATTAACACTGAGTGAGGCAGCAACAAAAGCAACATTAACACTGAGTGAGGCAGCAACAACAGCAACATTAACACTGAGTGAGGCAGCAACAACAGCAACATTAACACTGAGTAAGGCAGCAACAACAGCAACATTAACACTGAGTGTGGCAGCAACAACAGCAACATTAACACTGATTGTGGCAGCAACATTAACACTGAGTGTAGCAGCAAGAACAGCAACATTAACACTGAGTGTGGCAGCAAGAACAGCAACATTAACACTGAGTGTGGCAGCAACAACAGCAACATTACCACTGAGTGAGGCAGCAACAACAGCAACATTAACACTGAGTGAGGCAGCAACAAAAGCAACATTAACACTGAGTGAGGCAGCAACTTTAACACTGAGTGAGGCAGCAACATTAACACTGAGTGAGGCAGGAACAACAGCAACATTAACACTGAGTGTGGCAGCAACAACAGCAACATTAACACTGAGTGAGGCAGCAACAACAGCAACATTAACACTGAGTGTGGCAGCAACAACAGCAACATTAACACTGAGTGTGGCAGCAACAACACCAACAATAACACTGAGTGAGGCAGCAACAACAGCAACATTAACACTGAGTGTGGCAGCAACAACAGCAACATTAACACTGAGTGTGGCAGCAACAACAGCAACATTAACACTGAGTGTGGCAGCAACATTAACACTGAGTGAGGCTGCAACATTAACACTGAGTGAGGCAGCAACATTAACACTGAGTTTGGCAGCAACATCAGCAACATTAACACTGAGTGTGGCAGCAACAACAGCAACATTAACACTGAGTTAGGCAGCAACAACAGCAACATTAACACTGAGTGAGGCAGCAACAACAGCAACATTAACACTGAGTGTGGCAGCAACAACAGCAACATTAACACTGAGTGTGGCAGCAACAACACCAACAATAACACTGAGTGAGGCAGCAACAACAGCAACATTAACACTGAGTGTGGCAGCAACAACAGCAACATTAACACTGAGTGTGGCAGCAACAACAGCAACATTAACACTGAGTGTGGCAGCAACATTAACACTGAGTGAGGCTGCAACATTAACACTGAGTGAGGCAGCAACATTAACACTGAGTTTGGCAGCAACATCAGGAACATTAACACTGAGTGTGGCAGTAACAACAGCAACATTAACACTGAGTGTGGCAGCAACAACAGCATTATTAACACTGAGTGTGGCAGCAACAACAGCAACATTAACACTGAGTGTGGCAGCAACAACAGCAACATTAACACTGAGTGTGGCAGCAACATTAACACTGAGTGTGGCAGCAACAACAGCAACAATAACACAGTGTGACAGCAACAACAGCAACATTAACACTGAGTGTGGCAGCAACATTAACACTGAGTGTGGCAGCAACAACAGCAACATTAACACTGAGTGTGGCAGCAACAACAGCAACATTAACACTGAGTGTGGCAGCAACATTAACACTGAGTGTGGCAGCAACATTAACACTGAGTGTGGCAGCAACAACACCAACATTAACACTGAATGTGGCAGCAACAACAGCAACATTAACACTGAGTGAGGCAGCAACATTAACACTGAGTGAGGCAGCAACATTAACACTGAATGTGGCAGCAACAACAGCAACATTAACACTGAGTGAGGCAGCAACATTAACACTGAGTGAGGCAGCAACAACAGCAACATTAGCACTGAGTGAGGCAGCAACAACAGCAACATTAAAACTGAGTGAGGCAGCAACAACAGCAACATTAACACTGAGTGAGGCAGCAACAACAGCAACATTAACACTGAGTGAGGCAGCAACAACAGCAACATTAACACTGAGTAAGGCAGGAACAACAGCAACATTAACACTGAGTGAGGCAGCAACAAAAGCAATATTAACACTGAGTGAGGCAGCAATAACAGCAACATTAACACTGAGTGAGGCAGCAACAACAGCAACATTAACACTGAGTGTGGCAGCAACAACAGCAACATTAACACTGAGTGTGGCAGCAACAACAGCAACATTAACACTGACTGTGGTAGCAACATTAACACCGAGTGTGGCAACAACAACAGCAACATTAACACTGAGTGTGGCAGCAAGAACAGCAACATTAACACTGAGTGTGGCAGCAAGAACAGCAACATTAACACTGAGTGTGGCAGCAACAACAGCAACATTAACACTGAGTGAGGCAGCAACAACAGCAACATTAACACTGAGTAAGGCAGCAACAACAGCAACATTAACACTGAGTGAGGCAGCAACATTAACACTGAGTGAGGCAACAACAACAGCAACATTAACACTGAGTGTGGCAGCAACAACAGCAACATTAACACAGAGTGAGGCAGCAACAACAGCAACATTAACACTGAGTGTGGCAGCAACAACAGCAACATTAACACTGATTGTGGCAGCAACAAGAGCAACATTAACACAGAGTGAGGAAGCAACAACAGCAACATTAACACTGAGTGTGGCAGCAACATTAACACTGAGTGTGGCAGCAACATTAACACTGAGTGTTGCAGCAACATTAACACTGAGTGAGGCAGCAACAACAGCAACATTAACACTGAGTAAGGCAGCAACAACAGCAACATTAACACTGAGTGAGGCAGCAACAACAGCAACATTAACACTGAGTGTGGCAGCAACAACAGCAACATTAACAATGAGTGTGGCAGCAACAACAGCAACATTAACACTGAGTGTGGCAGCAACAACACCAACAATAACACTGAGTGAGGCAGCAACAACAGCAACATTAACACTGAGTGTGGCAGCAACAACAGCAACATTAACACTGAGTGTGGCAGCAACAACAGCAACATTAACACTGAGTGTGGCAGCAACATTAACACTGAGTGAGGCTGCAACATTAACACTGAGTGAGGCAGCAACATTAACACTGAGTTTGGCAGCAACATCAGCAACATTAACACTGAGTGTGGCAGCAACAACAGCAACATTAACACTGAGTGTGGCAGCAACAACAGCAACATTAACACTGAGTGTGGCAGCAACAACAGCAACAATAACACTGAGTGTGGCAGCAACAACAGCAACATTAACACTGAGTGTGGCAGCAACATTAACACTGAGTGTGGCAGCAACAACAGCAACATTAACACTGAGTGTGGCAGCAACAACAGCAACATTAACACTGAGTGAGGCAGCAACAACAGCAACATTAACACTGAGTGAGGCAGCAACAACAGCAACATTAACACTGAGTGATGCAGCAACAACAGCAACATTAACACCGAGTGTGGCAGCAACATTAACACTGAGTGTTTCAGCAACAACACCAACATTAACACTGAGTGAGGCAGCAACGTTAACACTGAGTGAGGCAGCAATATTAACACTGAGTGTGGCAGCAACAACAGCAACATTAACAATGAGTGAGGCAGCAACATTAACACTGAGTGAGGCAGCAACATTAACACTGAGTGTGGCAGCAACATCAGCAACATTAACACTTCGTGTGGCAGCAACATTAACACTGAGTGAGGCAGCAACATTAACACTGAGTGTGGCAGCAACAACAGCAACATTAACACTAAGTGTGGCAGCAACATTAACACTGAGTGAGGCAGCAACCACAGCAACATTAACACTGAGTGTGGCAGCAACAACACCAACATTAACGCTGAGTGTGGCAGCAACAACAGTAACATTAACACTGAGTGTGGCAGCAACATTAACACTGAGTGTGGCAGCAACCACAGCAACATTAACACTGAGTGTGGCAGCAACAACAGCAACATTAACACTGAACGTGGCAGCAACAACAGCAACATTAACACTGAGTGAGGCAGCAACAACAGCAACATTAACACTGAGTGTGGCAGCAACATTAACACTGAGTGTGGCAGCAACAACAGCAACATTAACACTGGGTGAGGCAGCAACAACAGCAACATTAACACTAAGTGTGGCAGCAACATTAACACTGAGTGAGGCAGCAACATTAACACTGAGTGTGGCAGCAACAACAGCAACATTAACACTAAGTGTGGCAGCAACATTAACACTGAGTGAGGCAGCAACCACAGCAACATTAACACTGAGTGTGGCAGCAACAACACCAACATTAACGCTGAGTGTGGCAGCAACAACAGTAACATTAACACTGAGTGTGGCAGCAACCACAGCAACATTAACACTGAGCGTGGCAGCAACAACAGCAACATTAACACAGTGTGGCAGCAACAACAGCAACATTAACACTGAGTGAGGCAGCAACAACAGCAACATTAACACTGAGTGTGGCAGCAACATTAACGCTGAGTGTGGCAGCAACATCAGCAACATTAACACTGAGTGAGGCACCAATATTAACACTGAGTGTGGCAGCAACCACAGCAACATTAACACTGAGTGTGGCAGCAACAACAGCAACATTAACACAGTGTGGCAGCAACAACAGCAACATTAACACTGAGTGTGGCAACAACAACAGCAACATTAACACTGAGTGTGGCAGCAACATTAACACTGAGTGTGGCAGCAACAACAGCAACATTAACACTGAGTGTGGCAGCAACAACAGCAACATTAACACTGAGTGTGGCAGCAACATTAACACTGAGTGTGGCAGCAACAACACCAACATTAACACTGAGTGTGGCAGCAACAACAGCAACATTAACACTGAGTGAGGCAGCAACATTAACACTGAGTGAGGCAACAACATTAACACTGAGTGTGGCAGCAACAACAGCAACATTAACACTGAGTGAGGCAGCAACATTAACACTGAGTGAGGCAGCAACAACAGCAACATTAGCACTGAGTGAGGCAGCAACAACAGCAACATTAAAACTGAGTGAGGCAGCAACAACAGTAACATTAACACTGAGTGAGGCAGCAACAACAGCAACATTAACACTGAGTGAGGCAGCAACAACAGCAACATTAACACTGAGTAAGGCAGGAACAACAGCAACATTAACACTGAGTGAGGCAGCAACAAAAGCAATATTAACACTGAGTGAGGCAGCAATAACAGCAACATTAACACTGAGTGAGGCAGCAACAACAGCAACATTAACACTGAGTGTGGCAGCAACAACAGGAACATTAACACTGAGTGTGGCAGCAACAACAGCAACATTAACACTGACTGTGGTAGCAACATTAACACCGAGTGTGGCAACAACAACAGCAACATTAACACTGAGTGTGGCAGCAAGAACAGCAACATTAACACTGAGTGTGGCAGCAAGAACAGCAACATTAACACTGAGTGTGGCAGCAACAACAGCAACATTAACACTGAGTGAGGCAGCAACAACAGCAACATTAACACTGAGTAAGGCAGCAACAACAGCAACATTAACACTGAATGAGGCAGCAACATTAACACTGAGTGAGGCAGCAACCACAGCAACATTAACACTGAGTGTGGCAGCAACAACAGCAACATTAACACTGAGTGAGGCAGCAACAACAGCAACATTAACACTGAGTGTGGCAGCAACAAGAGCAACATTAACACTGAGTGTGGCAGCAACAAGAGCAACATTAACACAGAGTGAGGCAGCAACAACAGCAACATTAACACTGAGTGTGGCAGCAACATTAACACTGAGTGTGGCAGCAACATTAACACTGAGTGTTGCAGCAACATTAACACTGAGTGAGGCAGCAACAACAGCAACATTAACACTGAGTAAGGCAGCAACAACAGCAACATTAACACTGAGTGAGGCAGCAACAACAGCAACATTAACACTGAGTGTGGCAGCAACAACAGCAACATTAACAATGAGTGTGGCAGCAACAACAGCAACATTAACACTGAGTGTGGCAGCAACAACACCAACAATAACACTGAGTGAGGCAGCAACAACAGCAACATTAACACTGAGTGTGGCAGCAACAACAGCAACATTAACACTGAGTGTGGCAGCAACAACAGCAACATTAACACTGAGTGTGGCAGCAACATTAACACTGAGTGAGGCTGCAACATTAACACTGAGTGAGGCAGCAACATTAACACTGAGTTTGGCAGCAACATCAGGAACATTAACACTGAGTGTGGCAGTAACAACAGCAACATTAACACTGAGTGTGGCAGCAACAACAGCATTATTAACACTGAGTGTGGCAGCAACAACAGCAACATTAACACTGAGTGTGGCAGCAACAACAGCAACATTAACACTGAGTGTGGCAGCAACATTAACACTGAGTGTGGCAGCAACAACAGCAACAATAACACAGTGTGACAGCAACAACAGCAACATTAACACTGAGTGTGGCAGCAACATTAACACTGAGTGTGGCAGCAACAACAGCAACATTAACACTGAGTGTGGCAGCAACAACAGCAACATTAACACTGAGTGTGGCAGCAACATTAACACTGAGTGTGGCAGCAACATTAACACTGAGTGTGGCAGCAACATTAACACTGAGTGTGGCAGCAACAACACCAACATTAACACTGAATGTGGCAGCAACAACAGCAACATTAACACTGAGTGAGGCAGCAACATTAACACTGAGTGAGGCAGCAACATTAACACTGAGTGTGGCAGCAACAACAGCAACATTAACACTGAGTGAGGCAGCAACATTAACACTGAGTGAGGCAGCAACAACAGCAACATTAGCACTGAGTGAGGCAGCAACAACAGCAACATTAAAACTGAGTGAGGCAGCAAGAACAGCAACATTAACACTGAGTGAGGCAGCAACAACAGCAACATTAACACTGAGTGAGGCAGCAACAACAGCAACATTAACACTGAGTAAGGCAGGAACAACAGCAACATTAACACTGAGTGAGGCAGCAACAAAAGCAATATTAACACTGAGTGAGGCAGCAATAACAGTAACATTAACACTGAGTGAGGCAGCAACAACAGCAACATTAACACTGAGTGTGGCAGCAACAACAGCAACATTAACACTGAGTGTGGCAGCAACAACAGCAACATTAACACTGACTGTGGTAGCAACATTAACACCGAGTGTGGCAACAACAACAGCAACATTAAACACTGAGTGTGGCAGCAAGAACAGCAACATTAACACTGAGTGTGGCAGCAAGAACAGCAACATTAACACTGAGTGTGGCAGCAACAACAGCAACATTAACACTGAGTGAGGCAGCAACAACAGCAACATTAACACTGAGTAAGGCAGCAACAACAGCAACATTAACACTGAGTGAGGCAGCAACATTAACACTGAGTGAGGCAGCAACAACAGCAACATTAACACTGAGTGTGGCAGCAACAACAGCAACATTAACACTGAGTGAGGCAGCAACAACAGCAACATTAACACTGAGTGTGGCAGCAACAACAGCAACATTAACACTGAGTGTGGCAGCAACAAGAGCAACATTAACACAGAGTGAGGCAGCAACAACAGCAACATTAACACTGAGTGTGGCAGCAACATTAACACTGAGTGTGGCAGCAATATTAACACTGAGTGTTGCAGCAACATTAACACTGAGTGAGGCAGCAACAACAGCAACATTAACACTGAGTAAGGCAGCAACAACAGCAACATTAACACTGAGTGAGGCAGCAACAACAGCAACATTAACACTGAGTGTGGCAGCAACAACAGCAACATTAACAATGAGTGTGGCAGCAACAACAGCAACATTAACACTGAGTGTGGCAGCAACAACACCAACAATAACACTGAGTGAGGCAGCAACAACAGCAACATTAACACTGAGTGTGGCAGCAACAACAGCAACATTAACACTGAGTGTGGCAGCAACAACAGCAACATTAACACTGAGTGTGGCAGCAACATTAACACTGAGTGAGGCTGCAACATTAACACTGAGTGAGGCAGCAACATTAACACTGAGTTTGGCAGCAACATCAGCAACATTAACACTGAGTGTGGCAGCAACAACAGCAACATTAACACTGAGTGTGGCAGCAACAACAGCAACATTAACACTGAGTGTGGCAGCAACAACAGCAACAATAACACTGAGTGTGGCAGCAACAACAGCAACATTAACACTGAGTGTGGCAGCAACATTAACACTGAGTGTGGCAGCAACAACAGCAACATTAACACTGAGTGTGGCAGCAACAACAGCAACATTAACACTGAGTGAGGTAGCAACAACAGCAACATTAACACTGAGTGAGGCAGCAACAACAGCAACATTAACACTGAGTGATGCAGCAACAACAGCAACATTAACACCGAGTGTGGCAGCAACATTAACACTGAGTGTGGCAGCAACAACACCAACATTAACACTGAGTGAGGCAGCAACGTTAACACTGAGTGAGGCAGCAATATTTACACTGAGTGTGGCAGCAACAACAGCAACATTAACAATGAGTGAGGCAGCAACATTAACACTGAGTGAGGCAGCAACATTAACACTGAGTGTGGCAGCAACATCAGCAACATTAACACTAAGTGTGGCAGCAACATTAACACTGAGTGAGGCAGCAACATTAACACTGAGTGTGGCAGCAACAACAGCAACATTAACACTAAGTGTGGCAGCAACATTAACACTGAGTGAGGCAGCACCCACAGCAACATTAACACTGAGTGTGGCAGCAACAACACCAACATTAACGCTGAGTGTGGCAGCAACAACAGTAACATTAACACTGAGTGTGGCAGCAACATTAACACTGAGTGTGGCAGCAACCACAGCAACATTAACACTGAGTGTGGCAGCAACAACAGCAACATTAACACTGAACGTGGCAGCAACAACAGCAACATTAACACTGAGTGAGGCAGCAACAACAGCAACATTAACACTGAGTGTGGCAGCAACATTAACACTGAGTGTGGCAGCAACAACAGCAACATTAAACACTGGGTGAGGCAGCAACAACAGCAACATTAACACTAAGTGTGGCAGCAACATTAACACTGAGTGAGGCAGCAACATTAACACTGAGTGTGGCAGCAACAACAGCAACATTAACACTAAGTGTGGCAGCAACATTAACACTGAGTGAGGCAGCAACCACAGCAACATTAACACTGAGTGTGGCAGCAACAACACCAACATTAACGCTGAGTGTGGCAGCAACAACAGTAACATTAACACTGAGTGTGGCAGCAACATTAACACTGAGTGTGGCAGCAACCACAGCAACATTAACACTGAGTGTGGCAGCAACAACAGCAACATTAACACAGTGTGGCAGCAACAACAGCAACATTAACACTGAGTGAGGCAGCAACAACAGCAACATTAACACTGAGTGTGGCAGCAACATTAACGCTGAGTGTGGCAGCAACATCAGCAACATTAACACTGAGTGAGGCAGCAATATTAACACTGAGTGTGGCAGCAACCACAGCAACATTAACACTGAGTGTGGCAGCAACAACAGCAACATTAACACAGTGTGGCAGCAACAACAGCAACATTAACACTGAGTGTGGCAACAACAACAGCAACATTAACACTGAGTGTAGGCAGCAACATTAACACTGAGTGTGGCAGCAACAACAGCAACATTAACAATGAGTGTGGCAGCAACAACAGCAACAATAACACTGAGTGAGGCAGCAACATTAACACTGAGTGTGGCAGCAACAACACCAACATTAACACTGAGTGTGGCAGCAACAACAGCAACATTAACACTGAGTGAGGCAGCAACATTAACACTGAGTGAGGCAACAACATTAACACTGAGTGTGGCAGCAACAACAGCAACATTAACACTGAGTGAGGCAGCAACATTAACACTGAGTGAGGCAGCAACAACAGCAACATTAGCACTGAGTGAGGCAGCAACAACAGCAACATTAAAACTGAGTGAGGCAGCAACAACAGCAACATTAACACTGAGTGAGGCAGCAACAACAGCAACATTAACACTGAGTGAGGCAGCAACAACAGCAACATTAACACTGAGTAAGGCAGGAACAACAGCAACATTAACACTGAGTGAGGCAGCAACAAAAGCAATATTAACACTGAGTGAGGCAGCAATAACAGCAACATTAACACTGAGTGAGGCAGCAACAACAGCAACATTAACACTGAGTGTGGCAGCAACAACAGGAACATTAACACTGAGTGTGGCAGCAACAACAGCAACATTAACACTGACTGTGGTAGCAACATTAACACCGAGTGTGGCAACAACAACAGCAACATTAACACTGAGTGTGGCAGCAAGAACAGCAACATTAACACTGAGTGTGGCAGCAAGAACAGCAACATTAACACTGAGTGTGGCAGCAACAACAGCAACATTAACACTGAGTGAGGCAGCAACAACAGCAACATTAACACTGAGTAAGGCAGCAACAACAGCAACATTAACACTGAATGAGGCAGCAACATTAACACTGAGTGAGGCAGCAACCACAGCAACATTAACACTGAGTGTGGCAGCAACAACAGCAACATTAACACTGAGTGAGGCAGCAACAACAGCAACATTAACACTGAGTGTGGCAGCAACAAGAGCAACATTAACACTGAGTGTGGCAGCAACAAGAGCAACATTAACACAGAGTGAGGCAGCAACAACAGCAACATTAACACTGAGTGTGGCAGCAACATTACACTGAGTGTGGCAGCAACATTAACACTGAGTGTTGCAGCAACATTAACACTGAGTGAGGCAGCAACAACAGCAACATTAACACTGAGTAAGGCAGCAACAACAGCAACATTAACACTGAGTGAGGCAGCAACAACAGCAACATTAACACTGAGTGTGGCAGCAACAACAGCAACATTAACAATGAGTGTGGCAAGCAACAACAGCAACATTAACAATGAGTGTGGCAGCAACAACACCAACAATTAACACTGAGTGATGGCAGCAACAACAGCAACATTAACACTGAGTGTGGCAGCAACAACAGCAACATTAACACTGAGGTGGCAGCAACACAGCAACATTAACACTGAGTGTGGCAGCAACATTAACACTGAGTGAGGCTGCAACATTAACACTGAGTGAGGCAGCAACATTAACACTGAGTTGGCAGCAACATCAGCAACATTAACACTGAGTGTGGCAGCAACACAGCAACATTAACACTGAGTGTGGCAGCAACAACAGCAACATTAACACTGAGTGTGGCAGCAACAACAGCAACAATAACACTGAGTGTGGCAGCAACAACAGCAACATTAACACTGAGTGTGGCAGCAACATTAACACTGAGTGTGGCAGCAACAACAACAACATTAACACTGAGTGTGGCAGCAACAACAGCAAACATTAACACTGAGTGAGGCAGCAACAACAGCAACATTAACACTGAGTGTGGCAGCAACACAACAACATTAACACTGAGTGTGGCAACAACAACAGCAACATTAACACCGAGTGTGGCAGCAACATTAACACTGAGTGTGGCAGCAACAACAGCAACATTAACACTGGGTGAGGCAGCAACAACACCAACATTAACACTGAGTGTGGCAGCAACAACAGCAACATTAACACTGAGTGAGGCAGCAACAACAGCAACATTAACACTGAGTGAGGCAGCAACAACAGCAACATTAACACTGAGTGATGCAGCAACAACAGCAACATTAACACCGAGTGTGGCAGCAACATTAACACTGAGTGTGGCAGCAACAACACCAACATTACACTGAGTGAGGCAGCAACGTTAACACTGAGTGAGGCAGCAATATTAACACTGAGTGTGGCAGCAACAACAGCAACATTAACACTGAGTGAGGCAAGCAACATTAACACTGAGTGAGGCAGCAACAACAGGAACATGAACACTGAGTGTGGCAGCAACAACCAGCAACATTAACACTGACTGTGGTAGCAACATTAACACCGAGTGTGGCAACAACAAACAGCAACTTAACACTGAGTGTGGCAGCAAGAACAGCAACATTAACACTGAGTGTGGCAGCAAGAACAGCAACATTAACACTGAGTGTGGCAGCAACAACAGCAACATTAACACTGCGTTGAGGCAGCAACAACAGCAACATTAACACTGAGTAAGGCAGCAACAACAGCAACATTAACACTGAATGAGGCAGCAACATTAACACTGAGTGAGGCAGCAACCACAGCAACATTAACACGGAGTGTGGCAGCAACAACAGCAACATTAACACTGAGTGAGGCAGCAACAACAGCAACATTAACACTGAGTGTGGCAGCAACAAGAGCAACATTAACACTGAGTGTGGCAGCAACAAGAGCAACATTAACACAGTGAGGCAGCAACAACAGCAACATTACACTGAGTGTGGCAGCAACACTCCACATTAACACTGAGTGTGCAACAACCACAACATTAACACTGATGTGCAGCAACATTAACACTGAGTGGGCAGCAACAACAGCAACATAACACTGAGTAGGCAGCAACAACAGCAACATACACTGAGTGGCAGCAACAACAGCAACATTAACACTGAGTTGCAGCACAACACAACATTAACACTGAGTGTGGCAGCAACAACAGCAACATTAACACTGAGTGAGGCAGCAACAACACAACATTAACACTGAGTGAGGCAGCAACAACAGCAACATTAACACTGAGTGTGCAGCAACAACAGCAACATTAACACTGAGTGTGGCAGCAACATTAACACTGAGTGTGGCAGCAACAACACAACATTAACACTGAGTGAGGTGCACGCAGCAACAACAGCAACATTAACACTGAGTGAGGCAGCAACAACAGCAACATTAACACTGAGTGATGCAGCAACAACAGCACATTAACACTGAGTGAGGCAGCAACGTTAACACTGAGTGTGGCAGCAACGTTACACTGAGTGAGGCAGCATATTAACACTGAGTGTGCAGCAACAACAGCACATTAACACTAGTGTGGCAGCAACATTAACACTGAGTGAGGCAGCAACCACAGCAACATTAACACTGAGTGTGGCAGCACAACACCAACACTAACGCTGAGTGTGGCAGCAACAACAGTAAATTAACACCTGAGTGTGGCAGCAACATTACACTGAGTGTGGCAGCAACCATAGCAATATTAACACTGAGTGTGGCAGCACAACAGCAACATTAACACAGTGTGGCAGCAACAACAGCAACATTACACTGAGTGAGGCAGCACAACAGCAACATTAACACTGAGTATGGCAGCAACATCAGCAACATTAACACTAAGTGTGCGCAAATTAACACTGAGTGTGGCAGCAACATTAACACTGAGTGTGGCAGCAACACAGCAACATTAACACTGATTGTGGGGCAACATTAACACTGAGTGAGGCAGCAACAACAGCAACATTAACACTGAGTGAGGCAGCAACATTAACCTGAGTGAGGCAGCAACATTAACACTGAGTGTGGCAGCAACAACAGCAACATTAACACTGATTGTGCGCAGCACATTAACACTGAGTGAGGCAGCAACAACAGCAACATTAACACTGAGTGAGGCAGCACAACAGCACATTAACACTGAGTGTGGCAGCAACAACAGCACATTAACACTGAGTGAGGCAGCACAACAGCAACATTAACACTGAGTGTGCAGCAACAACAGCACATTAACACTGAGTGAGGCACCAACAACAGCAACATTAACACTGAGTGTGGCAGCAACAGCAACATTAACACTGAGTGAGGCACAACAACAGCAACATTAACACTGAGTGTGGCAGCAACAACAGCAACATTAACACTGAGTGTGTCAACAACACAGCACAGTTAACACTGAGTGTGGCAGCAACATTACCACTGAGTGAGGCAGCAACAACAGCAACATTAACACTGAGTGAGGCAGCAACAACAGCAACATTATAACACTGAGTGAGGCAGCAATATTAACACTGAGTGTGGCAAGCAACACAGCAACATTAACACTGAGTGAGTGCAAGCAACATTAAACCATATGAACACTGAGTGTGGCAGCAACAACAGCAACATTAACACTGAGTGATGGCAGCAACAACAGCAACATTAACCTGAGTGAGGCAGCAACAACCAGCAACATTAACACTGAGTGAGGCAGCAACAACAGCAACATTACACTGAGTGAGGCAGCAACAACAAGCAACATTACACTGAGTGTGGCAGCAACAACAGCAACATTAACACTGAGTGAGGCAGCAACAACGCAACATTAACACTGAGTGAGGCTAGCAACAAGCAACATTAACACTGAGTGAGGCAGCATACAACAGCAACATTAACACTGAGTGTGGCCAAGCAACAACAGCAACATTAACACTGAGTGTGGCAGCAACAACAGGCAACATTACACTGAGTGTGAGCAGCAACAACAGCAACATTAACACTGAGTGTGGCAGCAACATTAACACTGAGTGTAGGCAGCAACAACAGCAACATTAACACTGAGTGAGGCAGCAACAACAGCAACATTAACACTGAGGTAGGCAGCAACACAGCAACATTAACACTGAGTGTGGCAGCAACAACAGCAACATTAACACTGAGTGTGGCAGCAACAACAGCACATTAACACTGAGTGAGGCAGCAACAACAGCAACATTAACACTGAGTGAAGGCAGCAACAACAGCAACATTAACACTGAGTGTGGCAGCAACAACAGCAACATTAACACTGAGTGAGGCAGCAACAACAGCAACATAACACTGAGTGTGGCAGCAACAACACCAACATTAACACTGAGTGTGGCAGCAACAACAGCACCATTAACACTGATGTGGAGCAGCAACATTAACACTGAGTGTAGGCAGCAAATCATTAACACTGAGTGTGGCAGCAACAACAGCAACATTAACACTGAGTGTGGCAGCAACATTAACACTGAGTGTGGCAGCAAACAAGAGCAACATTAACACAGAGTGTGGCAGCAACAACAGCAACATTAACACTGAGTGTGGCAGCAACATTAACACTGAGTGTGGCAGCAACATTAAAACTGAGTGTGGCAGCAACATTAACACGAGTGTGGCAGAAACAACAGCAATACACTTAACACTGAGTGTGGCAGCAAACAACAGCAACATTAACACTGAGTTGTGGCAGCAACAACAGGCAACATTAACACTGAGTGTGGCAGCAACAACAGCAACATTAACACTGAGTGTGGCAGCAACAACAGCAACATTAACACTGAGTGTGGCAACCAACAACAGCAAACATTAACACTGAGTGTGGCAACAACACAGCACATTAACCACGAGTATGGCAGCAACATAACACTGAGTGTGGCTAGCAACAACAGCAACATTAACACTGAGTTGGCAAAACAACAGCAACATTAACACTGAGTGTGGCAGCAAAACAGCAACATTAACACTGAGTGTGGCAGCAACAACAGCAACATTAACACTGAGTGTGGCAGCAACATTAACACTGAGTGTGCAGCAACAACAGCAACATAACACTGATTGTGGCAGCAACATTAACACTGAGTGAGGCAGCAACAACACAACATTAACACTGAGTGTGCAGCAACAGCAACATTAACACTGAGTGTGGCAACAACAACAGCAACATTAACACTGAGTGTGCAACAACAGCAACATTAACCTGAGTGTGGCAGCAACATTAACACTGAGTGGGCAGCAACACACCAACATAACACTGAGTGAGGCAGCAACGTTAACACTGAGTGAGGCAGCAATATTAACACTGAGTGTGGCAGCAACAACAGCAACATTAACACTGAGTGAGGCAGCAACATTAACACTGAGTGTGGCAGCAACAACAGCAACATTAACACTGAGTGAGGCAGCAACATTAACAGACTGTGGCAGCACATTAACACTGAGTGATGCAGCAACATTAACACTGACTGTGGCAAGCAACAGTAACACTGAGTGTGGCAGCAACAACAGCAACATTAACACTGAGTGTGGCAGCAACAACAGCAACATTAGCACTGAGTGTGGCAGCAACAACACAACATAACACTGAGTGAGGCAGCAACAACAGCAACATTAGCACTGAGTGAGGCAAGCAACAACAGCACATTAAAACTGAGTGTGGAAGCAACAACAGCAACATTAACACTGAGTGTGGTAGCAACATTAAAAACTGAGTGTGGCAGCAACAACAGCAACATTAACACTGAGTGAGGCAGCAACAACAGCAACATTAGCACTGAGTGAGGCAGCAACAACAGCAACATTAACACTGAGTGAGGCAGCAACATTAAAACTGAGTGTGGCAGCAACAACAGCAACATTAACACTGAGTAAGGCAGCACAACTGCAACATTAACACTGAGTGAGGCAGCAACAAAAGCAACATTAACACTGAGTGAGGCAGCAACAACAGCAACATTAACACTGAGTGATGCAGCAACAACAGCAACATTAACACTGAGTAAGGCAGCAACAACAGCAACATTAACACTGAGTGTGGCAGCAACAACAGCAACATTAACACTGATTGTGGCAGCAACATTAACACTGAGTGTAGCAGGCAAGAACAGCAACATTAACACTGAGTGTGGGCAGCAAGAACAGCAACATTAACACTGAGTGTGGCAGCAACAACAGCAACATTACCACTGAGTGAGGCAGCAACAACAGCAACATTAACACTGAGTGAGGCAGCAAAAAAGCAACATTAACACTGAGTGAGGCAGCAACTATTAACACTGAGTGAGGCAGCAACATTAACACTGAGTGAGGCAGGAACAACAGCAACATTAACACTGGAGTGTGGGCAGCAACAACAGCCAACATTAACACTGAGTGAGGCAGCAACAACAGCAACATTAACACTGAGTGTGGCAGCAACAACAGCAACATTAACACTGAGTGTGGCAGCAACAACACAAAAATAACACTGAGTGAGGCAGCAACAACAGCAACATTAACACTGAGTGTGGCAGCAACAACAGCAACATTAACACTGAGTGTGGCAGCAACAACAGCAACATTAACACTGAGTGTGGCAGCAACATTAACACTGTAGTGAGGCGCAACATTAACACTGAGTGAGGCAGCAGCAACATAAACCTAGTTTGGCAGCAACATCAGCAACATTAACACTGAGGTGGCAGCAACAACGCAACATTAACACTGAGTTAGCAGCAACAACAGCAACATTAACACTGAGGTGAGGCAGCAACAACAGCAACATTAACACTGAGTGTGGCAGCAACAAAACAGCAACATTAACACTGAGTGATGGCAGCAACAACACCAACAATAACACTGAGTGAGGCAGCAACAACAGCCACATTAACACTGAGTGTGGCAGCAACAACAGCAACATTAACACTGAGTGTGGCAGCAACAACGCAACATTAACACTGAGTGTGGCAGCAACTTAACACGAGTGAGGCTGCAACATAACACTGAGTGAGGCAGCAACATTAACACTGAGTTTGGCAGCAACATCAGGAACATTAACACTGAGTGTGGCAGTAACACAGCAACATTAACACTGAGTGTGGCAGCAACAACAGCAGTATTAACACTGAGTGTGGCAGCAACAACAGCAACATTAACACTGAGTGTGGCAGCAAACAACAGCAACATTAACACTGAGTGTGGCAGCAACAACAGCAACATTAACACTGAGTGTGGCAGCAACATTAACCACTGAGTGTGGCAAGCAACAACAGCAACAATAACACAGTGTGACAGCAACAACAGCAACATTAACACTGAGTGTGGGCAGCAACTTAACACTGAGTGTGGCAGCAACAACAGCAACATTAACACTGATTGTGGCAGCAACAACAGCAACATTAACACTGAGTGTGGCAGCAACATAACACTGAGTGTAGGCAGCAACATTAACACTGAGTGTGGCAGCAACAACACCAACATTAACACTGAATGTGGCAGCAACAACAGCAACATTAACACTGAGTGAGGCAGCAACATTAACACTGAGTGAGGCAGCAACATTAACACTGAATGTGGCAGCAACAACAGCAACATTAACACTGAGTGAGGCAGCAACATTAACACTGAGTGAGGCAGCAACAACAGCAACATTAGCACTGAGTGAGGCAGCAACAACAGCAACATTAAAACTGAGTGAGGCAGCAACAACAGCAACATTAACACTGAGTGAGGCAGCAACAACAGCAACATTAACACTGAGTGAGGCAGCACAAACAGCAACCATTAACACTGAGTAAGGCAGGACAACAGCAACATTACACTGAGTGAGGGCAGCAACAAAAGCAATATTAACACTGAGTGAGGCAGCAATAACAGCAACATTAACACTGAGTGAGGGCAGCAACAACAGCAACATTAACACTGAGTGTGGCAGCAACAACAGCAACATTAACACTGAGTGTGGCAGCAACAACAGCAAACATTAACACTGACTGTGGTAGCAACATAACACCGAGTGTGGCAGCAACAACAGCAACATTAACACTGAGTGTGGCAGCAAGCAACAGCAACATTAACACTGAGTGTGGCAGCAGCAACAGCAACATTAACACTGAGTGTGGCAGCAACAACAGCAACATTAACACTGAGTGAGGCAGCAACAACAGCAACATTAACACTGAGTAGGCAGCAACAACAGCAACATTAACACTGAGTGAGGGCAGCAACATTAACACTGAGTGAGGCAGACAACAACAGCAACATTAACACTGAGTGTGGCAGCAACAACAGCAACATTAACACTGAGTGAGGCAGCAACAACAGCAACATTAACACTGAGTGTGGCAGCAACAACAGCAACATTAACACTGAGTGTGGCAGCAACAGAGCAACATTAACACTAGAGTGAGGAAGCAACAACAGCAACATTAACACTGAGTGTGGCAGCAACATTAACACTGAGTGTGGCAGCAACATTAACACTGAGTGTGCAGCAACATTAACACTGAGTGAGGCAAGCAACAACAGCAACATTAACACTGAGTAGGCAGCAACAACAGCAACATTAACACTGAGTGAGGCAGCAACAACAAGCAACATTAACACTGAGTGTGGCAGCAACAACAGCAACATTAACAATGAGTGTGGCAGCAACAACAGCAACATTAACACTGAGTGTGGCAGCAACAACACCAACAATAACACTGAGTGAGGCAGCAACAACAGCAACATTAACACTGAGTGTGGCAGCAACAAACAGCAACATTAACACTGAGTGTGGCAGCAACAACAGCAACATTAACACTGAGTGTGGCAGCAACATTAACACTGAGTGAGGCTGCAACATTAACACTGAGTGAGGCAGCAACATTAACACTGAGTTTGGCAGCAACATCAGCAACATTAACCACTGAGTGTGGCAGCAACAACAGCAACATTAACACATGAGTGTGGCAAGCAACAACAGCAACATTAACACTGAGTGTGGCAGCAACAACAGCAACAATAACACTGAGTGTGGCAGCAACAACAGCAACATTAACACTGAGTGTGGCAGCAACATTAACACTGAGTGTGGCAGCAACAACAGCAACATTAACACTGAGTGTGGCAGCAACCAACAGCAACATAACACTGAGTGAGGTAGCAACAACAGCAACATTAACACTGAGTGAGGCAGCAACAACAGCAACATTAACACTGAGTGATGCAGCAACAACAGCAACATTAACACCGAGTGTGGCAGCAACATTAAACACTGAGTGTTTCAGCAACAACACCAACATTAACACTGAGTGAGGCAGCAACGTTAACACTGAGTGAGGCAGCAATATTAACACTGAGTGTGGCAGCAACAACAAGCAACATTAACAATGAGTGAGGCAGCAACATTAACACTGAGTGAGGCAGCAACATTAACACTGAGTGTGGCAGCAACATCAGCAACATTAACACTTCGTGTGGGCAGCAACATTAACACTGAGTGAGGCAGCAACATTAACACTGAGTGTGCAGCAACACAGCAACATTAACACTAAGTGTGGCAGCAACATTAACACTGAGTGAGGCAGCAACCACAGCAACAGTAACACTGAGTGTGGCAGCAACAACACCAACATTAACGCTGAGTGTGGCAGCAACAACCAGTAACATTAACACTGAGTGTATGGCAGCAACATTAACACTGAGTGTGGCAGCAACCACAGCAACATTAACACTGAGTGTGGCAGCAACAACAGCAACATTAACACTGAACGTGCAGCAACAACAGCAACATTAACACTGAGTTAGGCAGCAACAACAGCAACATTAACACTGAGTGTGGCAGCAACATTAACACTGAGTGTGGCAGCAACAACAGCAACATTAAACACTGGGTGAGGCAGCAACAACAGCAACATTAACACTAAGTGTGGCAGCAACATTAACACTGAGTGAGGCAGCAACATTAACACTGCGTGTGGCAGCAACAACGCAACATTAACACTAAGTGTGGCAGCAACATTAACACTGAGTGAGGCAGCAACCACAGCAACATTAACACTGAGTGTGGCAGCAACAACACCAACATTAACGCTGAGTGTGGCAGCAACAACAGTAACATTAACACTGAGTGTGGCAGCAACATTAACACTGAGTGTGGCAGCAACCACAGCAACATTAACACTGAGTGTGGCAGCAACAACAGCAACATTAACACAGTGTGGCAGCAACAACAGCAACATTAACACTGAGTGAGGCAAGCAACAACAGCAACATTAACACTGAGGTGTGGCAGCCCAACATTAACGCTGAGTGTGGCAGCAACATCAGCAACATTAACACTGAGTGAGGCACCAATATTAACACTGAGTGTGGCAGCAACCACAGCAACATTAACACTGAGTGTGGCAGCAACACAGCAACATTAACACAGTGTGGCAGCAACAACAGCAACATTAACACTGAGTGTGGCAACAACAACAGCAACATTAACACTGAGTGTGGCAGCAACATTAACACTGAGTGTGGCAGCAACAACAGCAACATTAACACTGAGTGTGGGCAGCAACAACAGCAACATAACACTGAGTGTGGCCAGCAACCATTAACACTGAGTGTGCAAGCAACAACACTAACATTAACACTGAGTGTGGCAGCAACAACAGCAACATTAACACTGAGTGAGGCAGCAACATTAACATGATTGAGGCAACAACATTAACACTGAGTGTGGCAGCAACAAACAGCAACATTAACACTGAGTGAGGCAGCAACATTAACACTGAGTGAGGCAGCAACAACAGCAACATTAGCACTGAGTGAGGCAGCAACAACAGCAAACATTAAAACTGAGTGAGGCAGCAACAACAGTAACATTAACACTGAGTGAGGCAGCAACAACAGCAACATTAACACTGAGTGAGGCAGCAACAACAGCAACATTAACACTGAGTAAGGCAGGAACAACAGCAACATTAACACTGAGTGAGGCAGCAACAAAAAGCAATATTAACACTGAGTGAGGCAGCAATAACAGCAACATTAACACTGAGTGAGGCAGCAACAACAGCAACATTACACTGAGTGTGGCAGCAACAACAGGAACATTAACACTGAGTGTGGCAGCAACAACAGCAACATTAACACTGACTGTGGTAGCAACATTAACACCGAGTGTGGGCAACAACAACAGCAACATTAACACTGAGTGTGGCAGCAAGAACAGCAACATTAACACTGAGTGTGGCAGCAAGAACAGCAACATTAACAACTGAGTGTGGCAGCAACAACAGCAACATTAACACTGAGGGAGGCAGCAACAACAGCAACATTAACACTGAGTAAGGGCAGCAACAACAGCAACATTAACACTGAATGAGGCAGCAACATTAACACTGAGTGAGGCAGCAACCACAGCAACATTAACACTGAGTGTGGCAGCAACAACAGCAACATTAACACTGAGTGAGGCAGCAACAAGAGCAACATTAACACTGAGTGTGGCAGCAACAAGAGCAACATTAACACTGAGTGTGGCAGCAACAAGAGCAACATTAACACAGAGTGAGGCAGCAACAACAGCAACATTAACACTGAGTGTGGCAGCAACATTAACACTGAGTGTGGCAGCAACATTAACACTGAGTGTTGCAGCAACATTAACACTGAGTGAGGCAGCAACAACAGCAACATTAACACTGAGTAAGGCAGCAACAACAGCAACATTAACACTGAGTGAGGCAGCAACAACAGCAACATTAACACTGAGTGTGGCAGCAACAACAGCAACATTAACAATGAGTGTGGCAGCAACAACAGCAACATTAACACTGAGTGTGGCAGCAACAACACCAACAATAACACTGAGTGAGGCAGCAACAACAGCAACATTAACACTGAGTGTGGCAGCAACAACAGCAACATTAACACTGAGTGTGGCAGCAACAACAGCAACATTAACACTGAGTGTGGCAGCAACATTAACACTGAGTGAGGCTGCAACATTAACACTGAGTGAGGCAGCAACATTAACACTGAGTTTGGCAGCAACATCAGGAACATTAACACTGAGTGTGGCAGTAACAACAGCAAACATTAACACTGAGTGTGGCAGCAACAACAGCATTATTAACACTGAGTGTGGCAGCAACAACAGCAACATTAACACTGAGTGTGGCAGCAACAACAGCAACATTAACACTGAGTGTGGCAGCAACATTAACACTGAGTGTGGCAGCAACAACAGCAACAATAACACAGTGTGACAGCAACAACAGCAACATTAACACTGAGTGTGGCAGCAACATTAACACTGAGTGTGGCAGCAACAACAGCAACATTAACACTGAGTGTGGCAGCAACAACAGCAACATTAACACTGAGTGTGGCAGCAACATTAACACTGAGTGTGGCAGCAACATTAACACTGAGTGTGGCAGCAACAACACCAACATTAACACTGAATGTGGCAGCAACAACAGCAACATTAACACTGAGTGAGGCAGCAACATTAACACTGAGTGAGGCAGCAACATTAACACTGAGCGTGGCAGCAACAACAGCAACATTAACACTGAGTGAGGCAGCAACAACAGCAACATTAACACTGAGTAAGGCAGCAACAACTGCAACATTAACACTGAGTGTGGCAGCAACAACAGCAACATTAACACTGAGTGAGGCAGCAAGAACACCAACATTAACACAGAGTGTGGCAGCAACAACACCAACATTAACACTGAGTGTGGCAGCAACAACACCACCATTAACACTGAGTGAGGCAGCAACGTTAACACTGAGTGAGGCAGCAATATTAACACTGAGTGTGGCAGCAACAACAGCAACATTAACACTGAGTGTGGCAGCAACAACAGCAACATTAACACTGAGTGTGGCAGCAACATTAACACTGAGTGTGGCAGCAACAAGAGCAACATTAACACAGAGTGAGGCAGCAACAACAGCAACATTAACACTGAGTGTGGCAGCAACATTAACACTGAGTGTGGCAGCAACATTAAAACTGAGTGTGGCAGCAACATTAACACTGAGTGTGGCAGAAACAACAGCAACATTAACACTGAGTGTGGCAGCAACAACAGCAGCATTAACACTGAGTGTGGCAGCAACAACAGCAACATTAACACTGAGTGTAGCAGCAACAACAGCAACATTAACACTGAGTGTGGCAGCAACAACAGCAACATTAACACTGAGTGTGGCAACAACAACAGCAACATTAACACTGAGTGTGGCAACAACAACAGCAACATTAACACTGAGTATGGCAGCAACATTAACACTGAGTGTGGCAGCAACAACAGCAACATTAACACTGAGTGAGGCAGCAACAACAGCAACATTAACACTGAGTGTGGCAGCAACAACAGCAACATTAACACTGAGTGTGGCAACAACAACAGCAACATTAACACTGAGTGTGGCAGCAACATTAACACTGAGTGTGGCAGCAACAACAGCAACATTAACACTGATTGTGGCAGCAACATTAACACTGAGTGAGGCAGCAACAACAGCAACATTAACACTGAGTGTGGCAGCAACAACAGCAACATTTACACTGAGTGTGGCAACAACAACAGCAACATTAACACTGAGTGTGGCAGCAACATTAACACTGAGTGTGGCAGCAACATTAACACTGAGTGTGGCAGCAACAACAGCAACATTAACACTGAGTGAGGCAGCAACAACAGCAACATTAACACTGAGTGTGGCAGCAACAACAGCAACATTAACACTGAGTGTGGCAACAACAACAGCAACATTAACACTGAGTGTGGCAGCAACATTAACACTGAGTGTGGCAGCAACAACAGCAACATTAACACTGATTGTGGCAGCAACATTAACACTGAGTGAGGCAGCAACAACAGCAACATTAACACTGAGTGTGGCAGCAACAACAGCAACATTTACACTGAGTGTGGCAACAACAACAGCAACATTAACACTGAGTGTGGCAGCAACATTAACACTGAGTGTGGCAGCAACATTAACACTGAGTGTGGCAGCAACAACACCAACATTAACACTGAGTGAGGCAGCAACGTTAACACTGAGTGAGGCAGCAATATTAACACTGAGTGTGGCAGCAACATCAGCAACATTAACACTGAGTGAGGCAGCAACATTAACACTGAGTGTGGCAGCAACAACAGTAACATTAACACTGAGTGAGGCAGCAACATTAACACTGACTGTGGCAGCAACATTAACACTGAGTGTGGCAGCAACAACAGCAACATTAACACTGAGTGTGGCAGCAACAACAGCAACATTAGCACTGAGTGTGGCAGCAACAACAACAACATTAACACTGAGTGAGGCAGCAACAACAGCAACATTAGCACTGAGTGAGGCAGCAACAACAGCAACATTAAAACTGAGTGTGGAAGCAACAACAGCAACATTAACACTGAGTGTGGTAGCAACATTAAAACTGAGTGTGGCTGCAACAACAGCAACATTAACACTGAGTGAGGCAGCAACAACAGCAACATTAGCACTGAGTGAGGCAGCAACAACAGCAACATTAACACTGAGTGAGGCAGCAACATTAAAACTGAGTGTGGCAGCAACAACAGCAACATTAACACTGAGTAAGGCAGCAACAACTGCAACATTAACACTGAGTGAGGCAGCAACAAAAGCAACATTAACACTGAGTGAGGCAGCAACAACAGCAACATTAACACTGAGTGAGGCAGCAACAACAGCAACATTAACACTGAGTAAGGCAGCAACAACAGCAACATTAACACTGAGTGTGGCAGCAACAACAGCAACATTAACACTGATTGTGGCAGCAACATTAACACTGAGTGTAGCAGCAAGAACAGCAACATTAACACTGAGTGTGGCAGCAAGAACAGCAACATTAACACTGAGTGTGGCAGCAAGAACAGCAACATTAACACTGAGTGTGGCAGCAACAACAGCAACATTAACACTGAGTGAGGCAGCAACAACAGCAACATTAACACTGAGTAAGGCAGCAACAACAGCAACATTAACACTGAATGAGGCAGCAACATTAACACTGAGTGAGGCAGCAACCACAGCAACATTAACACTGAGTGTGGCAGCAACAACAGCAACATTAACACTGAGTGAGGCAGCAACAACAGCAACATTAACACTGAGTGTGGCAGCAACAAGAGCAACATTAACACTGAGTGTGGCAGCAACAAGAGCAACATTAACACAGAGTGAGGCAGCAACAACAGCAACATTAACACTGAGTGTGGCAGCAACATTAACACTGAGTGTGGCAGCAACATTAACACTGAGTGTTGCAGCAACATTAACACTGAGTGAGGCAGCAACAACAGCAACATTAACACTGAGTAAGGCAGCAACAACAGCAACATTAACACTGAGTGAGGCAGCAACAACAGCAACATTAACACTGAGTGTGGCAGCAACAACAGCAACATTAACAATGAGTGTGGCAGCAACAACAGCAACATTAACACTGAGTGTGGCAGCAACAACACCAACAATAACACTGAGTGAGGCAGCAACAACAGCAACATTAACACTGAGTGTGGCAGCAACAACAGCAACATTAACACTGAGTGTGGCAGCAACAACAGCAACATTAACACTGAGTGTGGCAGCAACATTAACACTGAGTGAGGCTGCAACATTAACACTGAGTGAGGCAGCAACATTAACACTGAGTTTGGCAGCAACATCAGGAACATTAACACTGAGTGTGGCAGTAACAACAGCAACATTAACACTGAGTGTGGCAGCAACAACAGCATTATTAACACTGAGTGTGGCAGCAACAACAGCAACATTAACACTGAGTGTGGCAGCAACAACAGCAACATTAACACTGAGTGTGGCAGCAACATTAACACTGAGTGTGGCAGCAACAACAGCAACAATAACACAGTGTGACAGCAACAACAGCAACATTAACACTGAGTGTGGCAGCAACATTAACACTGAGTGTGGCAGCAACAACAGCAACATTAACACTGAGTGTGGCAGCAACAACAGCAACATTAACACTGAGTGTGGCAGCAACATTAACACTGAGTGTGGCAGCAACATTAACACTGAGTGTGGCAGCAACAACACCAACATTAACACTGAATGTGGCAGCAACAACAGCAACATTAACACTGAGTGAGGCAGCAACATTAACACTGAGTGAGGCAGCAACATTAACACTGAGTGTGGCAGCAACAACAGCAACATTAACACTGAGTGAGGCAGCAACAACAGCAACATTAACACTGTGTAAGGCAGCAACAACAGCAACATTAACACTGAGTGTGGCAGCAACAACAGCAACATTAACACTGAGTGAGACAGCAAGAACACCAACATTAACACTGAGTGTGGCAGCAACAACACCAACATTAACACTGAGTGTGGCAGCAACAACACCACCATTAACACTGAGTGAGGCAGCAACGTTAACACTGAGTGAGGCAGCAATATTAACACTGAGTGTGGCAGCAACAACAGCAACATTAACACTGAGTGTGGCAGCAACATTAACACTGAGTGTGGCAGCAACAAGAGCAACATTAACACAGAGTGAGGCAGCAACAACAGCAACATTAACACTGAGTGTGGCAGCAACATTAACACTGAGTGTGGCAGCAACATTAAAACTGAGTGTGGCAGCAACATTAACACTGAGTGTGGCAGAAACAACAGCAACATTAACACTGAGTGTGGCAGCAACAACAGCAACATTAACACTGAGTGTGGCAGCAACAACAGCAACATTAACACTGAGTGTGGCAGCAACAACAGCAACATTAACACTGAGTGTGGCAGCAACAACAGCAACATTAACACTGAGTGTGGCAACAACAACAGCAACATTAACACTGAGTGTGGTAACAACAACAGCAACATTAACACTGAGTATGGCAGCAACATTAACACTGAGTGTGGCAGCAACAACAGCAACATTAACACTGAGTGAGGCAGCAACAACAGCAACATTAACACTGAGTGTGGCAGCAACAACAGCAACATTAACACTGAGTGTGGCAACAACAACAGCAACATTAACACTGAGTGTGGCAGCAACATTAACACTGAGTGTGGCAGCAACAACAGCAACATTAACACTGATTGTGGCAGCAACATTAACACTGAGTGAGGCAGCAACAACAGCAACATTAACACTGAGTGTGGCAGCAACAACAGCAACATTAACACTGAGTGTGGCAACAACAACAGCAACATTAACACTGAGTGTGGCAGCAACATTAACACTGAGTGTGGCAGCAACATTAACACTGAGTGTGGCAGCAACAACACCAACATTAACACTGAGTGAGGCAGCAACGTTAACACTGAGTGAGGCAGCAATATTAACACTGAGTGTGGCAGCAACAACAGCAACATTAACACTGAGTGAGGCAGCAACATTAACACTGAGTGTGGCAGCAACAACAGTAACATTAACACTGAGTGAGGCAGCAACATTAACACTGACTGTGGCAGCAACATTAACACTGAGTGTGGCAGCAACAACAGCAACATTAACACTGAGTGTGGCAGCAACAACAGCAACATTAGCACTGAGTGTGGCAGCAACAACAACAACATTAACACTGAGTGAGGCAGCAACAACAGCAACATTAGCACTGAGTGAGGCAGCAACAACAGCAACATTAAAACTGAGTGTGGAAGCAACAACAGCAACATTAACACTGAGTGTGGTAGCAACATTAAAACTGAGTGTGGCAGCAACAACAGCAACATTAACACTGAGTGAGGCAGCAACAACAGCAACATTAGCACTGAGTGAGGCAGCAACAACAGCAACATTAACACTGAGTGAGGCAGCAACATTAAAACTGAGTGTGGCAGCAACAACAGCAACATTAACACTGAGTAAGGCAGCAACAACTGCAACATTAACACTGAGTGAGGCAGCAACAAAAGCAACATTAACACTGAGTGAGGCAGCAACAACAGCAACATTAACACTGAGTGAGGCAGCAACAACAGCAACATTAACACTGAGTAAGGCAGCAACAACAGCAACATTAACACTGAGTGTGGCAGCAACAACAGCAACATTAACACTGATTGTGGCAGCAACATTAACACTGAGTGTAGCAGCAAGAACAGCAACATTAACACTGAGTGTGGCAGCAAGAACAGCAACATTAACACTGAGTGTGGCAGCAACAACAGCAACATTACCACTGAGTGAGGCAGCAACAACAGCAACATTAACACTGAGTGAGGCAGCAACAAAAGCAACATTAACACTGAGTGAGGCAGCAACTTTAACACTGAGTGAGGCAGCAACATTAACACTGAGTGAGGCAGGAACAACAGCAACATTAACACTGAGTGTGGCAGCAACAACAGCAACATTAACACTGAGTGAGGCAGCAACAACAGCAACATTAACACTGAGTGTGGCAGCAACAACAGCAACATTAACACTGAGTGTGGCAGCAACAACACCAACAATAACACTGAGTGAGGCAGCAACAACAGCAACATTAACACTGAGTGTGGCAGCAACAACAGCAACATTAACACTGAGTGTGGCAGCAACAACAGCAACATTAACACTGAGTGTGGCAGCAACATTAACACTGAGTGAGGCTGCAACATTAACACTGAGTGAGGCAGCAACATTAACACTGAGTTTGGCAGCAACATCAGCAACATTAACACTGAGTGTGGCAGCAACAACAGCAACATTAACACTGAGTTAGGCAGCAACAACAGCAACATTAACACTGAGTGAGGCAGCAACAACAGCAACATTAACACTGAGTGTGGCAGCAACAACAGCAACATTAACACTGAGTGTGGCAGCAACAACACCAACAATAACACTGAGTGAGGCAGCAACAACAGCAACATTAACACTGAGTGTGGCAGCAACAACAGCAACATTAACACTGAGTGTGGCAGCAACAACAGCAACATTAACACTGAGTGTGGCAGCAACATTAACACTGAGTGAGGCTGCAACATTAACACTGAGTGAGGCAGCAACATTAACACTGAGTTTGGCAGCAACATCAGGAACATTAACACTGAGTGTGGCAGTAACAACAGCAACATTAACACTGAGTGTGGCAGCAACAACAGCATTATTAACACTGAGTGTGGCAGCAACAACAGCAACATTAACACTGAGTGTGGCAGCAACAACAGCAACATTAACACTGAGTGTGGCAGCAACATTAACACTGAGTGTGGCAGCAACAACAGCAACAATAACACAGTGTGACAGCAACAACAGCAACATTAACACTGAGTGTGGCAGCAACATTAACACTGAGTGTGGCAGCAACAACAGCAACATTAACACTGAGTGTGGCAGCAACAACAGCAACATTAACACTGAGTGTGGCAGCAACATTAACACTGAGTGTGGCAGCAACATTAACACTGAGTGTGGCAGCAACAACACCAACATTAACACTGAATGTGGCAGCAACAACAGCAACATTAACACTGAGTGAGGCAGCAACATTAACACTGAGTGAGGCAGCAACATTAACACTGAATGTGGCAGCAACAACAGCAACATTAACACTGAGTGAGGCAGCAACATTAACACTGAGTGAGGCAGCAACAACAGCAACATTAGCACTGAGTGAGGCAGCAACAACAGCAACATTAAAACTGAGTGAGGCAGCAACAACAGCAACATTAACACTGAGTGAGGCAGCAACAACAGCAACATTAACACTGAGTGAGGCAGCAACAACAGCAACATTAACACTGAGTAAGGCAGGAACAACAGCAACATTAACACTGAGTGAGGCAGCAACAAAAGCAATATTAACACTGAGTGAGGCAGCAATAACAGCAACATTAACACTGAGTGAGGCAGCAACAACAGCAACATTAACACTGAGTGTGGCAGCAACAACAGCAACATTAACACTGAGTGTGGCAGCAACAACAGCAACATTAACACTGACTGTGGTAGCAACATTAACACCGAGTGTGGCAACAACAACAGCAACATTAACACTGAGTGTGGCAGCAAGAACAGCAACATTAACACTGAGTGTGGCAGCAAGAACAGCAACATTAACACTGAGTGTGGCAGCAACAACAGCAACATTAACACTGAGTGAGGCAGCAACAACAGCAACATTAACACTGAGTAAGGCAGCAACAACAGCAACATTAACACTGAGTGAGGCAGCAACATTAACACTGAGTGAGGCAACAACAACAGCAACATTAACACTGAGTGTGGCAGCAACAACAGCAACATTAACACAGAGTGAGGCAGCAACAACAGCAACATTAACACTGAGTGTGGCAGCAACAACAGCAACATTAACACTGATTGTGGCAGCAACAAGAGCAACATTAACACAGAGTGAGGAAGCAACAACAGCAACATTAACACTGAGTGTGGCAGCAACATTAACACTGAGTGTGGCAGCAACATTAACACTGAGTGTTGCAGCAACATTAACACTGAGTGAGGCAGCAACAACAGCAACATTAACACTGAGTAAGGCAGCAACAACAGCAACATTAACACTGAGTGAGGCAGCAACAACAGCAACATTAACACTGAGTGTGGCAGCAACAACAGCAACATTAACAATGAGTGTGGCAGCAACAACAGCAACATTAACACTGAGTGTGGCAGCAACAACACCAACAATAACACTGAGTGAGGCAGCAACAACAGCAACATTAACACTGAGTGTGGCAGCAACAACAGCAACATTAACACTGAGTGTGGCAGCAACAACAGCAACATTAACACTGAGTGTGGCAGCAACATTAACACTGAGTGAGGCTGCAACATTAACACTGAGTGAGGCAGCAACATTAACACTGAGTTTGGCAGCAACATCAGCAACATTAACACTGAGTGTGGCAGCAACAACAGCAACATTAACACTGAGTGTGGCAGCAACAACAGCAACATTAACACTGAGTGTGGCAGCAACAACAGCAACAATAACACTGAGTGTGGCAGCAACAACAGCAACATTAACACTGAGTGTGGCAGCAACATTAACACTGAGTGTGGCAGCAACAACAGCAACATTAACACTGAGTGTGGCAGCAACAACAGCAACATTAACACTGAGTGAGGCAGCAACAACAGCAACATTAACACTGAGTGAGGCAGCAACAACAGCAACATTAACACTGAGTGATGCAGCAACAACAGCAACATTAACACCGAGTGTGGCAGCAACATTAACACTGAGTGTTTCAGCAACAACACCAACATTAACACTGAGTGAGGCAGCAACGTTAACACTGAGTGAGGCAGCAATATTAACACTGAGTGTGGCAGCAACAACAGCAACATTAACAATGAGTGAGGCAGCAACATTAACACTGAGTGAGGCAGCAACATTAACACTGAGTGTGGCAGCAACATCAGCAACATTAACACTTCGTGTGGCAGCAACATTAACACTGAGTGAGGCAGCAACATTAACACTGAGTGTGGCAGCAACAACAGCAACATTAACACTAAGTGTGGCAGCAACATTAACACTGAGTGAGGCAGCAACCACAGCAACATTAACACTGAGTGTGGCAGCAACAACACCAACATTAACGCTGAGTGTGGCAGCAACAACAGTAACATTAACACTGAGTGTGGCAGCAACATTAACACTGAGTGTGGCAGCAACCACAGCAACATTAACACTGAGTGTGGCAGCAACAACAGCAACATTAACACTGAACGTGGCAGCAACAACAGCAACATTAACACTGAGTGAGGCAGCAACAACAGCAACATTAACACTGAGTGTGGCAGCAACATTAACACTGAGTGTGGCAGCAACAACAGCAACATTAACACTGGGTGAGGCAGCAACAACAGCAACATTAACACTAAGTGTGGCAGCAACATTAACACTGAGTGAGGCAGCAACATTAACACTGAGTGTGGCAGCAACAACAGCAACATTAACACTAAGTGTGGCAGCAACATTAACACTGAGTGAGGCAGCAACCACAGCAACATTAACACTGAGTGTGGCAGCAACAACACCAACATTAACGCTGAGTGTGGCAGCAACAACAGTAACATTAACACTGAGTGTGGCAGCAACCACAGCAACATTAACACTGAGCGTGGCAGCAACAACAGCAACATTAACACAGTGTGGCAGCAACAACAGCAACATTAACACTGAGTGAGGCAGCAACAACAGCAACATTAACACTGAGTGTGGCAGCAACATTAACGCTGAGTGTGGCAGCAACATCAGCAACATTAACACTGAGTGAGGCACCAATATTAACACTGAGTGTGGCAGCAACCACAGCAACATTAACACTGAGTGTGGCAGCAACAACAGCAACATTAACACAGTGTGGCAGCAACAACAGCAACATTAACACTGAGTGTGGCAACAACAACAGCAACATTAACACTGAGTGTGGCAGCAACATTAACACTGAGTGTGGCAGCAACAACAGCAACATTAACACTGAGTGTGGCAGCAACAACAGCAACATTAACACTGAGTGTGGCAGCAACATTAACACTGAGTGTGGCAGCAACAACACCAACATTAACACTGAGTGTGGCAGCAACAACAGCAACATTAACACTGAGTGAGGCAGCAACATTAACACTGAGTGAGGCAACAACATTAACACTGAGTGTGGCAGCAACAACAGCAACATTAACACTGAGTGAGGCAGCAACATTAACACTGAGTGAGGCAGCAACAACAGCAACATTAGCACTGAGTGAGGCAGCAACAACAGCAACATTAAAACTGAGTGAGGCAGCAACAACAGTAACATTAACACTGAGTGAGGCAGCAACAACAGCAACATTAACACTGAGTGAGGCAGCAACAACAGCAACATTAACACTGAGTAAGGCAGGAACAACAGCAACATTAACACTGAGTGAGGCAGCAACAAAAGCAATATTAACACTGAGTGAGGCAGCAATAACAGCAACATTAACACTGAGTGAGGCAGCAACAACAGCAACATTAACACTGAGTGTGGCAGCAACAACAGGAACATTAACACTGAGTGTGGCAGCAACAACAGCAACATTAACACTGACTGTGGTAGCAACATTAACACCGAGTGTGGCAACAACAACAGCAACATTAACACTGAGTGTGGCAGCAAGAACAGCAACATTAACACTGAGTGTGGCAGCAAGAACAGCAACATTAACACTGAGTGTGGCAGCAACAACAGCAACATTAACACTGAGTGAGGCAGCAACAACAGCAACATTAACACTGAGTAAGGCAGCAACAACAGCAACATTAACACTGAATGAGGCAGCAACATTAACACTGAGTGAGGCAGCAACCACAGCAACATTAACACTGAGTGTGGCAGCAACAACAGCAACATTAACACTGAGTGAGGCAGCAACAACAGCAACATTAACACTGAGTGTGGCAGCAACAAGAGCAACATTAACACTGAGTGTGGCAGCAACAAGAGCAACATTAACACAGAGTGAGGCAGCAACAACAGCAACATTAACACTGAGTGTGGCAGCAACATTAACACTGAGTGTGGCAGCAACATTAACACTGAGTGTTGCAGCAACATTAACACTGAGTGAGGCAGCAACAACAGCAACATTAACACTGAGTAAGGCAGCAACAACAGCAACATTAACACTGAGTGAGGCAGCAACAACAGCAACATTAACACTGAGTGTGGCAGCAACAACAGCAACATTAACAATGAGTGTGGCAGCAACAACAGCAACATTAACACTGAGTGTGGCAGCAACAACACCAACAATAACACTGAGTGAGGCAGCAACAACAGCAACATTAACACTGAGTGTGGCAGCAACAACAGCAACATTAACACTGAGTGTGGCAGCAACAACAGCAACATTAACACTGAGTGTGGCAGCAACATTAACACTGAGTGAGGCTGCAACATTAACACTGAGTGAGGCAGCAACATTAACACTGAGTTTGGCAGCAACATCAGGAACATTAACACTGAGTGTGGCAGTAACAACAGCAACATTAACACTGAGTGTGGCAGCAACAACAGCATTATTAACACTGAGTGTGGCAGCAACAACAGCAACATTAACACTGAGTGTGGCAGCAACAACAGCAACATTAACACTGAGTGTGGCAGCAACATTAACACTGAGTGTGGCAGCAACAACAGCAACAATAACACAGTGTGACAGCAACAACAGCAACATTAACACTGAGTGTGGCAGCAACATTAACACTGAGTGTGGCAGCAACAACAGCAACATTAACACTGAGTGTGGCAGCAACAACAGCAACATTAACACTGAGTGTGGCAGCAACATTAACACTGAGTGTGGCAGCAACATTAACACTGAGTGTGGCAGCAACATTAACACTGAGTGTGGCAGCAACAACACCAACATTAACACTGAATGTGGCAGCAACAACAGCAACATTAACACTGAGTGAGGCAGCAACATTAACACTGAGTGAGGCAGCAACATTAACACTGAGTGTGGCAGCAACAACAGCAACATTAACACTGAGTGAGGCAGCAACATTAACACTGAGTGAGGCAGCAACAACAGCAACATTAGCACTGAGTGAGGCAGCAACAACAGCAACATTAAAACTGAGTGAGGCAGCAAGAACAGCAACATTAACACTGAGTGAGGCAGCAACAACAGCAACATTAACACTGAGTGAGGCAGCAACAACAGCAACATTAACACTGAGTAAGGCAGGAACAACAGCAACATTAACACTGAGTGAGGCAGCAACAAAAGCAATATTAACACTGAGTGAGGCAGCAATAACAGTAACATTAACACTGAGTGAGGCAGCAACAACAGCAACATTAACACTGAGTGTGGCAGCAACAACAGCAACATTAACACTGAGTGTGGCAGCAACAACAGCAACATTAACACTGACTGTGGTAGCAACATTAACACCGAGTGTGGCAACAACAACAGCAACATTAACACTGAGTGTGGCAGCAAGAACAGCAACATTAACACTGAGTGTGGCAGCAAGAACAGCAACATTAACACTGAGTGTGGCAGCAACAACAGCAACATTAACACTGAGTGAGGCAGCAACAACAGCAACATTAACACTGAGTAAGGCAGCAACAACAGCAACATTAACACTGAGTGAGGCAGCAACATTAACACTGAGTGAGGCAGCAACAACAGCAACATTAACACTGAGTGTGGCAGCAACAACAGCAACATTAACACTGAGTGAGGCAGCAACAACAGCAACATTAACACTGAGTGTGGCAGCAACAACAGCAACATTAACACTGAGTGTGGCAGCAACAAGAGCAACATTAACACAGAGTGAGGCAGCAACAACAGCAACATTAACACTGAGTGTGGCAGCAACATTAACACTGAGTGTGGCAGCAATATTAACACTGAGTGTTGCAGCAACATTAACACTGAGTGAGGCAGCAACAACAGCAACATTAACACTGAGTAAGGCAGCAACAACAGCAACATTAACACTGAGTGAGGCAGCAACAACAGCAACATTAACACTGAGTGTGGCAGCAACAACAGCAACATTAACAATGAGTGTGGCAGCAACAACAGCAACATTAACACTGAGTGTGGCAGCAACAACACCAACAATAACACTGAGTGAGGCAGCAACAACAGCAACATTAACACTGAGTGTGGCAGCAACAACAGCAACATTAACACTGAGTGTGGCAGCAACAACAGCAACATTAACACTGAGTGTGGCAGCAACATTAACACTGAGTGAGGCTGCAACATTAACACTGAGTGAGGCAGCAACATTAACACTGAGTTTGGCAGCAACATCAGCAACATTAACACTGAGTGTGGCAGCAACAACAGCAACATTAACACTGAGTGTGGCAGCAACAACAGCAACATTAACACTGAGTGTGGCAGCAACAACAGCAACAATAACACTGAGTGTGGCAGCAACAACAGCAACATTAACACTGAGTGTGGCAGCAACATTAACACTGAGTGTGGCAGCAACAACAGCAACATTAACACTGAGTGTGGCAGCAACAACAGCAACATTAACACTGAGTGAGGTAGCAACAACAGCAACATTAACACTGAGTGAGGCAGCAACAACAGCAACATTAACACTGAGTGATGCAGCAACAACAGCAACATTAACACCGAGTGTGGCAGCAACATTAACACTGAGTGTGGCAGCAACAACACCAACATTAACACTGAGTGAGGCAGCAACGTTAACACTGAGTGAGGCAGCAATATTTACACTGAGTGTGGCAGCAACAACAGCAACATTAACAATGAGTGAGGCAGCAACATTAACACTGAGTGAGGCAGCAACATTAACACTGAGTGTGGCAGCAACATCAGCAACATTAACACTAAGTGTGGCAGCAACATTAACACTGAGTGAGGCAGCAACATTAACACTGAGTGTGGCAGCAACAACAGCAACATTAACACTAAGTGTGGCAGCAACATTAACACTGAGTGAGGCAGCACCCACAGCAACATTAACACTGAGTGTGGCAGCAACAACACCAACATTAACGCTGAGTGTGGCAGCAACAACAGTAACATTAACACTGAGTGTGGCAGCAACATTAACACTGAGTGTGGCAGCAACCACAGCAACATTAACACTGAGTGTGGCAGCAACAACAGCAACATTAACACTGAACGTGGCAGCAACAACAGCAACATTAACACTGAGTGAGGCAGCAACAACAGCAACATTAACACTGAGTGTGGCAGCAACATTAACACTGAGTGTGGCAGCAACAACAGCAACATTAACACTGGGTGAGGCAGCAACAACAGCAACATTAACACTAAGTGTGGCAGCAACATTAACACTGAGTGAGGCAGCAACATTAACACTGAGTGTGGCAGCAACAACAGCAACATTAACACTAAGTGTGGCAGCAACATTAACACTGAGTGAGGCAGCAACCACAGCAACATTAACACTGAGTGTGGCAGCAACAACACCAACATTAACGCTGAGTGTGGCAGCAACAACAGTAACATTAACACTGAGTGTGGCAGCAACATTAACACTGAGTGTGGCAGCAACCACAGCAACATTAACACTGAGTGTGGCAGCAACAACAGCAACATTAACACAGTGTGGCAGCAACAACAGCAACATTAACACTGAGTGAGGCAGCAACAACAGCAACATTAACACTGAGTGTGGCAGCAACATTAACGCTGAGTGTGGCAGCAACATCAGCAACATTAACACTGAGTGAGGCAGCAATATTAACACTGAGTGTGGCAGCAACCACAGCAACATTAACACTGAGTGTGGCAGCAACAACAGCAACATTAACACAGTGTGGCAGCAACAACAGCAACATTAACACTGAGTGTGGCAACAACAACAGCAACATTAACACTGAGTGTAGCAGCAACATTAACACTGAGTGTGGCAGCAACAACAGCAACATTAACAATGAGTGTGGCAGCAACAACAGCAACATTAACACTGAGTGTGGCAGCAACATTAACACTGAGTGTGGCAGCAACAACACCAACATTAACACTGAGTGTGGCAGCAACAACAGCAACATTAACACTGAGTGAGGCAGCAACATTAACACTGAGTGAGGCAACAACATTAACACTGAGTGTGGCAGCAACAACAGCAACATTAACACTGAGTGAGGCAGCAACATTAACACTGAGTGAGGCAGCAACAACAGCAACATTAGCACTGAGTGAGGCAGCAACAACAGCAACATTAAAACTGAGTGAGGCAGCAACAACAGCAACATTAACACTGAGTGAGGCAGCAACAACAGCAACATTAACACTGAGTGAGGCAGCAACAACAGCAACATTAACACTGAGTAAGGCAGGAACAACAGCAACATTAACACTGAGTGAGGCAGCAACAAAAGCAATATTAACACTGAGTGAGGCAGCAATAACAGCAACATTAACACTGAGTGAGGCAGCAACAACAGCAACATTAACACTGAGTGTGGCAGCAACAACAGGAACATTAACACTGAGTGTGGCAGCAACAACAGCAACATTAACACTGACTGTGGTAGCAACATTAACACCGAGTGTGGCAACAACAACAGCAACATTAACACTGAGTGTGGCAGCAAGAACAGCAACATTAACACTGAGTGTGGCAGCAAGAACAGCAACATTAACACTGAGTGTGGCAGCAACAACAGCAACATTAACACTGAGTGAGGCAGCAACAACAGCAACATTAACACTGAGTAAGGCAGCAACAACAGCAACATTAACACTGAATGAGGCAGCAACATTAACACTGAGTGAGGCAGCAACCACAGCAACATTAACACTGAGTGTGGCAGCAACAACAGCAACATTAACACTGAGTGAGGCAGCAACAACAGCAACATTAACACTGAGTGTGGCAGCAACAAGAGCAACATTAACACTGAGTGTGGCAGCAACAAGAGCAACATTAACACAGAGTGAGGCAGCAACAACAGCAACATTAACACTGAGTGTGGCAGCAACATTAACACTGAGTGTGGCAGCAACATTAACACTGAGTGTTGCAGCAACATTAACACTGAGTGAGGCAGCAACAACAGCAACATTAACACTGAGTAAGGCAGCAACAACAGCAACATTAACACTGAGTGAGGCAGCAACAACAGCAACATTAACACTGAGTGTGGCAGCAACAACAGCAACATTAACAATGAGTGTGGCAGCAACAACAGCAACATTAACACTGAGTGTGGCAGCAACAACACCAACAATAACACTGAGTGAGGCAGCAACAACAGCAACATTAACACTGAGTGTGGCAGCAACAACAGCAACATTAACAATGAGTGTGGCAGCAACAACAGCAACATTAACACTGAGTGTGGCAGCAACATTAACACTGAGTGAGGCTGCAACATTAACACTGAGTGAGGCAGCAACATTAACACTGAGTTTGGCAGCAACATCAGCAACATTAACACTGAGTGTGGCAGCAACAACAGCAACATTAACACTGAGTGTGGCAGCAACAACAGCAACATTAACACTGAGTGTGGCAGCAACAACAGCAACAATAACACTGAGTGTGGCAGCAACAACAGCAACATTAACACTGAGTGTGGCAGCAACATTAACACTGAGTGTGGCAGCAACAACAACAACATTAACACTGAGTGTGGCAGCAACAACAGCAACATTAACACTGAGTGAGGCAGCAACAACAGCAACATTAACACTGAGTGTGGCAGCAACAACAACAACATTAACACTGAGTGTGGCAACAACAACAGCAACATTAACACCGAGTGTGGCAGCAACATTAACACTGAGTGTGGCAGCAACAACAGCAACATTAACACTGAGTGAGGCAGCAACAACACCAACATTAACACTGAGTGTGGCAGCAACAACAGCAACATTAACACTGAGTGAGGCAGCAACAACAGCAACATTAACACTGAGTGAGGCAGCAACAACAGCAACATTAACACTGAGTGATGCAGCAACAACAGCAACATTAACACCGAGTGTGGCAGCAACATTAACACTGAGTGTGGCAGCAACAACACCAACATTAACACTGAGTGAGGCAGCAACGTTAACACTGAGTGAGGCAGCAATATTAACACTGAGTGTGGCAGCAACAACAGCAACATTAACACTGAGTGAGGCAGCAACATTAACACTGAGTGAGGCAGCAACAACAGGAACATTAACACTGAGTGTGGCAGCAACAACAGCAACATTAACACTGACTGTGGTAGCAACATTAACACCGAGTGTGGCAACAACAACAGCAACATTAACACTGAGTGTGGCAGCAAGAACAGCAACATTAACACTGAGTGTGGCAGCAAGAACAGCAACATTAACACTGAGTGTGGCAGCAACAACAGCAACATTAACACTGCGTGAGGCAGCAACAACAGCAACATTAACACTGAGTAAGGCAGCAACAACAGCAACATTAACACTGAATGAGGCAGCAACATTAACACTGAGTGAGGCAGCAACCACAGCAACATTAACACTGAGTGTGGCAGCAACAACAGCAACATTAACACTGAGTGAGGCAGCAACAACAGCAACATTAACACTGAGTGTGGCAGCAACAAGAGCAACATTAACACTGAGTGTGGCAGCAACAAGAGCAACATTAACACTGAGTGAGGCAGCAACAACAGCAACATTAACACTGAGTGTGGCAGCAACAACTCCAACATTAACACTGAGTGTGGCAACAACCACAGCAACATTAACACCGAGTGTGGCAGCAACATTAACACTGAGTGTGGCAGCAACAACAGCAACAATAACACTGAGTGAGGCAGCAACAACAGCAACATGAACACTGAGTGTGGCAGCAACAACAGCAACATTAACACTGAGTGAGGCAGCAACAACACCAACATTAACACTGAGTGTGGCAGCAACAACAGCAACATTAACACTGAGTGAGGCAGCAACAACAGCAACATTAACACTGAGTGAGGCAGCAACAACAGCAACATTAACACTGAGTGATGCAGCAACAACAGCAACATTAACAATGAGTGTGGCAGCAACATTAACACTGAGTGTGGCAGCAACAACAGCAACATTAACACTGAGTGAGGCAGCAACAACAGCAACATTAACACTGAGTGAGGCAGCAACAACAGCAACATTAACACTGAGTGATGCAGCAACAACAGCAACATTAACACTGAGTGAGGCAGCAACGTTAACACTGAGTGAGGCAGCAACGTTAACACTGAGTGAGGCAGCAATATTAACACTGAGTGTGGCAGCAACAACAGCAACATTAACACTAAGTGTGGCAGCAACATTAACACTGAGTGAGGCAGCAACCACAGCAACATTAACACTGAGTGTGGCAGCAACAACACCAACACTAACGCTGAGTGTGGCAGCAACAACAGTAACATTAACACTGAGTGTGGCAGCAACATTAACACTGAGTGTGGCAGCAACCATAGCAATATTAACACTGAGTGTGGCAGCAACAACAGCAACATTAACACAGTGTGGCAGCAACAACAGCAACATTAACACTGAGTGAGGCAGCAACAACAGCAACATTAACACTGAGTATGGCAGCAACATCAGCAACATTAACACTAAGTGTGGCAGCAACATTAACACTGAGTGTGGCAGCAACATTAACACTGAGTGTGGCAGCAACAACAGCAACATTAACACTGATTGTGGCAGCAACATTAACACTGAGTGAGGCAGCAACAACAGCAACATTAACACTGAGTGAGGCAGCAACATTAACACTGAGTGAGGCAGCAACATTAACACTGAGTGTGGCAGCAACAACAGCAACATTAACACTGATTGTGGCAGCAACATTAACACTGAGTGAGGCAGCAACAACAGCAACATTAACACTGAGTGAGGCAGCAACAACAGCAACATTAACACTGAGTGTGGCAGCAACAACAGCAACATTAACACTGAGTGAGGCAGCAACAACAGCAACATTAACACTGAGTGTGGCAGCAACAACAGCAACATTAACACTGAGTGAGGCACCAACAACAGCAACATTAACACTGAGTGTGGCAGCAACAACAGCAACATTAACACTGAGTGAGGCACCAACAACAGCAACATTAACACTGAGTGTGGCAGCAACAACAGCAACATTAACACTGAGTGTGTCAACAACAACAGCAACATTAACACTGAGTGTGGCAGCAACATTAACACTGAGTGTGGCAGCAACAACACCAACATTAACACTGAGTGAGGCAGCAACGTTAACACTGAGTGAGGCAGCAATATTAACACTGAGTGTGGCAGCAACAACAGCAACATTAACACTGAGTGAGGCAGCAACATTAACACTGAGTGAGGCAGCAACATTAACACTGAGTGTGGCAGCAACAACAGCAACATTAACACTGAGTGAGGCAGCAACAACAGCAACATTAGCACTGAGTGAGGCAACAACAACAGCAACATTAAAACTGAGTGAGGCAGCAACAACAGCAACATTAACATTGAGTGAGGCAGCAACAACAGCAACATTAACACTGAGTGAGGCAGCAACAACAGCAACATTAACACTGAGTAAGGCAGCAACAACAGCAACATTAACACTGAGTGAAGCAGCAACAAAAGCAACATTAACACTGAGTGAGGCAGCAATAACAGCAACATTAACACTGAGTGAGGCAGCAACAACAGCAACATTAACACTGAGTGTGGCAGCAACAACAGGAACATTAACACTGAGTGTGACAGCAGCAACAGCAACATTAACACTGATTGTGGCAGCAACATTAACACTGAGTGTAGCAGCAACAACAGCAACATTAACACTGAGTGAGGCAGCAACAACAGCAACATTAACACTGAGTAAGGCAGCAACAACAGCAACATTAACACTGAGTGTGGCAGCAAGAACAGCAACATTAACACTGAGTGTGGCAGCAACAACAGCAACATTAACACTGAGTGAGGCAGCAACAACAGCAACATTAACACTGAGTAAGGCAGCAACAACAGCAACATTAACACTGAGTGTGGCAGCAACAACAGCAACATTAACACTGAGTGAGGCAGCAAGAACACCAACATTAACACTGAGTGTGGCAGCAACAACACCAACATTAACACTGAGTGTGGCAGCAACAACACCACCATTAACACTGAGTGAGGCAGCAACGTTAACACTGAGTGAGGCAGCAATATTAACACTGAGTGTGGCAGCAACAACAGCAACATTAACACTGAGTGTGGCAGCAACATTAACACTGAGTGTGGCAGCAACAAGAGCAACATTAACACAGAGTGAGGCAGCAACAACAGCAACATTAACACTGAGTGTGGCAGCAACATTAACACTGAGTGTGGCAGCAACATTAAAACTGAGTGTGGCAGCAACATTAACACTGAGTGTGGCAGAAACAACAGCAACATTAACACTGAGTGTGGCAGCAACAACAGCAACATTAACACTGAGTGTGGCAGCAACAACAGCAACATTAACACTGAGTGTGGCAGCAACAACAGCAACATTAACACTGAGTGTGGCAGCAACAACAGCAACATTAACACTGAGTGTGGCAACAACAACAGCAACATTAACACTGAGTGTGGCAACAACAACAGCAACATTAACACTGAGTATGGCAGCAACATTAACACTGAGTGTGGCAGCAACAACAGCAACATTAACACTGAGTGAGGCAAAACAACAGCAACATTAACACTGAGTGTGGCAGCAACAACAGCAACATTAACACTGAGTGTGGCAACAACAACAGCAACATTAACACTGAGTGTGGCAGCAACATTAACACTGAGTGTGGCAGCAACAACAGCAACATTAACACTGATTGTGGCAGCAACATTAACACTGAGTGAGGCAGCAACAACAGCAACATTAACACTGAGTGTGGCAGCAACAACAGCAACATTAACACTGAGTGTGGCAACAACAACAGCAACATTAACACTGAGTGTGGCAGCAACATTAACACTGAGTGTGGCAGCAACATTAACACTGAGTGTGGCAGCAACAACACCAACATTAACACTGAGTGAGGCAGCAACGTTAACACTGAGTGAGGCAGCAATATTAACACTGAGTGTGGCAGCAACAACAGCAACATTAACACTGAGTGAGGCAGCAACATTAACACTGAGTGTGGCAGCAACAACAGCAACATTAACACTGAGTGAGGCAGCAACATTAACACTGACTGTGGCAGCAACATTAACACTGAGTGAGGCAGCAACATTAACACTGACTGTGGCAGCAACATTAACACTGAGTGTGGCAGCAACAACAGCAACATTAACACTGAGTGTGGCAGCAACAACAGCAACATTAGCACTGAGTGTGGCAGCAACAACAACAACATTAACACTGAGTGAGGCAGCAACAACAGCAACATTAGCACTGAGTGAGGCAGCAACAACAGCAACATTAAAACTGAGTGTGGAAGCAACAACAGCAACATTAACACTGAGTGTGGTAGCAACATTAAAACTGAGTGTGGCAGCAACAACAGCAACATTAACACTGAGTGAGGCAGCAACAACAGCAACATTAGCACTGAGTGAGGCAGCAACAACAGCAACATTAACACTGAGTGAGGCAGCAACATTAAAACTGAGTGTGGCAGCAACAACAGCAACATTAACACTGAGTAAGGCAGCAACAACTGCAACATTAACACTGAGTGAGGCAGCAACAAAAGCAACATTAACACTGAGTGAGGCAGCAACAACAGCAACATTAACACTGAGTGAGGCAGCAACAACAGCAACATTAACACTGAGTAAGGCAGCAACAACAGCAACATTAACACTGAGTGTGGCAGCAACAACAGCAACATTAACACTGATTGTGGCAGCAACATTAACACTGAGTGTAGCAGCAAGAACAGCAACATTAACACTGAGTGTGGCAGCAAGAACAGCAACATTAACACTGAGTGTGGCAGCAACAACAGCAACATTACCACTGAGTGAGGCAGCAACAACAGCAACATTAACACTGAGTGAGGCAGCAACAAAAGCAACATTAACACTGAGTGAGGCAGCAACTTTAACACTGAGTGAGGCAGCAACATTAACACTGAGTGAGGCAGGAACAACAGCAACATTAACACTGAGTGTGGCAGCAACAACAGCAACATTAACACTGAGTGAGGCAGCAACAAAAGCAACATTAACACTGAGTGTGGCAGCAACAACAGCAACATTAACACTGAGTGTGGCAGCAACAACACCAACAATAACACTGAGTGAGGCAGCAACAACAGCAACATTAACACTGAGTGTGGCAGCAACAACAGCAACATTAACACTGAGTGTGGCAGCAACAACAGCAACATTAACACTGAGTGTGGCAGCAACATTAACACTGAGTGAGGCTGCAACATTAACACTGAGTGAGGCAGCAACATTAACACTGAGTTTGGCAGCAACATCAGCAACATTAACACTGAGTGTGGCAGCAACAACAGCAACATTAACACTGAGTTAGGCAGCAACAACAGCAACATTAACACTGAGTGAGGCAGCAACAACAGCAACATTAACACTGAGTGTGGCAGCAACAACAGCAACATTAACACTGAGTGTGGCAGCAACAACACCAACAATAACACTGAGTGAGGCAGCAACAACAGCAACATTAACACTGAGTGTGGCAGCAACAACAGCAACATTAACACTGAGTGTGGCAGCAACAACAGCAACATTAACACTGAGTGTGGCAGCAACATTAACACTGAGTGAGGCTGCAACATTAACACTGAGTGAGGCAGCAACATTAACACTGAGTTTGGCAGCAACATCAGGAACATTAACACTGAGTGTGGCAGTAACAACAGCAACATTAACACTGAGTGTGGCAGCAACAACAGCATTATTAACACTGAGTGTGGCAGCAACAACAGCAACATTAACACTGAGTGTGGCAGCAACAACAGCAACATTAACACTGAGTGTGGCAGCAACAACAGCAACATTAACACTGAGTGTGGCAGCAACATTAACACTGAGTGTGGCAGCAACAACAGCAACAATAACACAGTGTGACAGCAACAACAGCAACATTAACACTGAGTGTGGCAGCAACATTAACACTGAGTGTGGCAGCAACAACAGCAACATTAACACTGAGTTTGGCAGCAACAACAGCAACATTAACACTGAGTGTGGCAGCAACATTAACACTGAGTGTGGCAGCAACATTAACACTGAGTGTGGCAGCAACAACACCAACATTAACACTGAATGTGGCAGCAACAACAGCAACATTAACACTGAGTGAGGCAGCAACATTAACACTGAGTGAGGCAGCAACATTAACACTGAATGTGGCAGCAACAACAGCAACATTAACACTGAGTGAGGCAGCAACATTAACACTGAGTGAGGCAGCAACAACAGCAACATTAGCACTGAGTGAGGCAGCAACAACAGCAACATTAAAACTGAGTGAGGCAGCAACAACAGCAACATTAACACTGAGTGAGGCAGCAACAACAGCAACATTAACACTGAGTGAGGCAGCAACAACAGCAACATTAACACTGAGTAAGGCAGGAACAACAGCAACATTAACACTGAGTGAGGCAGCAACAAAAGCAATATTAACACTGAGTGAGGCAGCAATAACAGCAACATTAACACTGAGTGAGGCAGCAACAACAGCAACATTAACACTGAGTGTGGCAGCAACAACAGCAACATTAACACTGAGTGTGGCAGCAACAACAGCAACATTAACACTGACTGTGGTAGCAACATTAACACCGAGTGTGGCAACAACAACAGCAACATTAACACTGAGTGTGGCAGCAAGAACAGCAACATTAACACTGAGTGTGGCAGCAAGAACAGCAACATTAACACTGAGTGTGGCAGCAACAACAGCAACATTAACACTGAGTGAGGCAGCAACAACAGCAACATTAACACTGAGTAAGGCAGCAACAACAGCAACATTAACACTGAGTGAGGCAGCAACATTAACACTGAGTGAGGCAACAACAACAGCAACATTAACACTGAGTGTGGCAGCAACAACAGCAACATTAACACTGAGTGAGGCAGCAACAACAGCAACATTAACACTGAGTGTGGCAGCAACAACAGCAACATTAACACTGAGTGTGGCAGCAACAAGAGCAACATTAACACAGAGTGAGGAAGCAACAACAGCAACATTAACACTGAGTGTGGCAGCAACATTAACACTGAGTGTGGCAGCAACATTAACACTGAGTGTTGCAGCAACATTAACACTGAGTGAGGCAGCAACAACAGCAACATTAACACTGAGTAAGGCAGCAACAACAGCAACATTAACACTGAGTGAGGCAGCAACAACAGCAACATTAACACTGAGTGTGGCAGCAACAACAGCAACATTAACAATGAGTGTGGCAGCAACAACAGCAACATTAACACTGAGTGTGGCAGCAACAACACCAACAATAACACTGAGTGAGGCAGCAACAACAGCAACATTAACACTGAGTGTGGCAGCAACAACAGCAACATTAACACTGAGTGTGGCAGCAACAACAGCAACATTAACACTGAGTGTGGCAGCAACATTAACACTGAGTGAGGCTGCAACATTAACACTGAGTGAGGCAGCAACATTAACACTGAGTTTGGCAGCAACATCAGCAACATTAACACTGAGTGTGGCAGCAACAACAGCAACATTAACACTGAGTGTGGCAGCAACAACAGCAACATTAACACTGAGTGTGGCAGCAACAACAGCAACAATAACACTGAGTGTGGCAGCAACAACAGCAACATTAACACTGAGTGTGGCAGCAACATTAACACTGAGTGTGGCAGCAACAACAGCAACATTAACACTGAGTGTGGCAGCAACAACAGCAACATTAACACTGAGTGAGGTAGCAACAACAGCAACATTAACACTGAGTGAGGCAGCAACAACAGCAACATTAACACTGAGTGATGCAGCAACAACAGCAACATTAACACCGAGTGTGGCAGCAACATTAACACTGAGTGTTTCAGCAACAACACCAACATTAACACTGAGTGAGGCAGCAACGTTAACACTGAGTGAGGCAGCAATATTAACACTGAGTGTGGCAGCAACAACAGCAACATTAACAATGAGTGAGGCAGCAACATTAACACTGAGTGAGGCAGCAACATTAACACTGAGTGTGGCAGCAACATCAGCAACATTAACACTTCGTGTGGCAGCAACATTAACACTGAGTGAGGCAGCAACATTAACACTGAGTGTGGCAGCAACAACAGCAACATTAACACTAAGTGTGGCAGCAACATTAACACTGAGTGAGGCAGCAACCACAGCAACATTAACACTGAGTGTGGCAGCAACAACACCAACATTAACGCTGAGTGTGGCAGCAACAACAGTAACATTAACACTGAGTGTGGCAGCAACATTAACACTGAGTGTGGCAGCAACCACAGCAACATTAACACTGAGTGTGGCAGCAACAACAGCAACATTAACACTGAACGTGGCAGCAACAACAGCAACATTAACACTGAGTTAGGCAGCAACAACAGCAACATTAACACTGAGTGTGGCAGCAACATTAACACTGAGTGTGGCAGCAACAACAGCAACATTAACACTGGGTGAGGCAGCAACAACAGCAACATTAACACTAAGTGTGGCAGCAACATTAACACTGAGTGAGGCAGCAACATTAACACTGAGTGTGGCAGCAACAACAGCAACATTAACACTAAGTGTGGCAGCAACATTAACACTGAGTGAGGCAGCAACCACAGCAACATTAACACTGAGTGTGGCAGCAACAACACCAACATTAACGCTGAGTGTGGCAGCAACAACAGTAACATTAACACTGAGTGTGGCAGCAACATTAACACTGAGTGTGGCAGCAACCACAGCAACATTAACACTGAGTGTGGCAGCAACAACAGCAACATTAACACAGTGTGGCAGCAACAACAGCAACATTAACACTGAGTGAGGCAGCAACAACAGCAACATTAACACTGAGTGTGGCAGCAACATTAACGCTGAGTGTGGCAGCAACATCAGCAACATTAACACTGAGTGAGGCACCAATATTAACACTGAGTGTGGCAGCAACCACAGCAACATTAACACTGAGTGTGGCAGCAACAACAGCAACATTAACACAGTGTGGCAGCAACAACAGCAACATTAACACTGAGTGTGGCAACAACAACAGCAACATTAACACTGAGTGTGGCAGCAACATTAACACTGAGTGTGGCAGCAACAACAGCAACATTAACACTGAGTGTGGCAGCAACAACAGCAACATTAACACTGAGTGTGGCAGCAACATTAACACTGAGTGTGGCAGCAACAACACTAACATTAACACTGAGTGTGGCAGCAACAACAGCAACATTAACACTGAGTGAGGCAGCAACATTAACACTGAGTGAGGCAACAACATTAACACTGAGTGTGGCAGCAACAACAGCAACATTAACACTGAGTGAGGCAGCAACATTAACACTGAGTGAGGCAGCAACAACAGCAACATTAGCACTGAGTGAGGCAGCAACAACAGCAACATTAAAACTGAGTGAGGCAGCAACAACAGTAACATTAACACTGAGTGAGGCAGCAACAACAGCAACATTAACACTGAGTGAGGCAGCAACAACAGCAACATTAACACTGAGTAAGGCAGGAACAACAGCAACATTAACACTGAGTGAGGCAGCAACAAAAGCAATATTAACACTGAGTGAGGCAGCAATAACAGCAACATTAACACTGAGTGAGGCAGCAACAACAGCAACATTAACACTGAGTGTGGCAGCAACAACAGGAACATTAACACTGAGTGTGGCAGCAACAACAGCAACATTAACACTGACTGTGGTAGCAACATTAACACCGAGTGTGGCAACAACAACAGCAACATTAACACTGAGTGTGGCAGCAAGAACAGCAACATTAACACTGAGTGTGGCAGCAAGAACAGCAACATTAACACTGAGTGTGGCAGCAACAACAGCAACATTAACACTGAGGGAGGCAGCAACAACAGCAACATTAACACTGAGTAAGGCAGCAACAACAGCAACATTAACACTGAATGAGGCAGCAACATTAACACTGAGTGAGGCAGCAACCACAGCAACATTAACACTGAGTGTGGCAGCAACAACAGCAACATTAACACTGAGTGAGGCAGCAACAAGAGCAACATTAACACTGAGTGTGGCAGCAACAAGAGCAACATTAACACTGAGTGTGGCAGCAACAAGAGCAACATTAACACAGAGTGAGGCAGCAACAACAGCAACATTAACACTGAGTGTGGCAGCAACATTAACACTGAGTGTGGCAGCAACATTAACACTGAGTGTTGCAGCAACATTAACACTGAGTGAGGCAGCAACAACAGCAACATTAACACTGAGTAAGGCAGCAACAACAGCAACATTAACACTGAGTGAGGCAGCAACAACAGCAACATTAACACTGAGTGTGGCAGCAACAACAGCAACATTAACAATGAGTGTGGCAGCAACAACAGCAACATTAACACTGAGTGTGGCAGCAACAACACCAACAATAACACTGAGTGAGGCAGCAACAACAGCAACATTAACACTGAGTGTGGCAGCAACAACAGCAACATTAACACTGAGTGTGGCAGCAACAACAGCAACATTAACACTGAGTGTGGCAGCAACATTAACACTGAGTGAGGCTGCAACATTAACACTGAGTGAGGCAGCAACATTAACACTGAGTTTGGCAGCAACATCAGGAACATTAACACTGAGTGTGGCAGTAACAACAGCAACATTAACACTGAGTGTGGCAGCAACAACAGCATTATTAACACTGAGTGTGGCAGCAACAACAGCAACATTAACACTGAGTGTGGCAGCAACAACAGCAACATTAACACTGAGTGTGGCAGCAACATTAACACTGAGTGTGGCAGCAACAACAGCAACAATAACACAGTGTGACAGCAACAACAGCAACATTAACACTGAGTGTGGCAGCAACATTAACACTGAGTGTGGCAGCAACAACAGCAACATTAACACTGAGTGTGGCAGCAACAACAGCAACATTAACACTGAGTGTGGCAGCAACATTAACACTGAGTGTGGCAGCAACATTAACACTGAGTGTGGCAGCAACAACACCAACATTAACACTGAATGTGGCAGCAACAACAGCAACATTAACACTGAGTGAGGCAGCAACATTAACACTGAGTGAGGCAGCAACATTAACACTGAGCGTGGCAGCAACAACAGCAACATTAACACTGAGTGAGGCAGCAACAACAGCAACATTAACACTGAGTAAGGCAGCAACAACAGCAACATTAACACTGAGTGTGGCAGCAACAACAGCAACATTAACACTGAGTGAGGCAGCAAGAACACCAACATTAACACAGAGTGTGGCAGCAACAACACCAACATTAACACTGAGTGTGGCAGCAACAACACCACCATTAACACTGAGTGAGGCAGCAACGTTAACACTGAGTGAGGCAGCAATATTAACACTGAGTGTGGCAGCAACAACAGCAACATTAACACTGAGTGTGGCAGCAACAACAGCAACATTAACACTGAGTGTGGCAGCAACATTAACACTGAGTGTGGCAGCAACAAGAGCAACATTAACACAGAGTGAGGCAGCAACAACAGCAACATTAACACTGAGTGTGGCAGCAACATTAACACTGAGTGTGGCAGCAACATTAAAACTGAGTGTGGCAGCAACATTAACACTGAGTGTGGCAGAAACAACAGCAACATTAACACTGAGTGTGGCAGCAACAACAGCAGCATTAACACTGAGTGTGGCAGCAACAACAGCAACATTAACACTGAGTGTAGCAGCAACAACAGCAACATTAACACTGAGTGTGGCAGCAACAACAGCAACATTAACACTGAGTGTGGCAACAACAACAGCAACATTAACACTGAGTGTGGCAACAACAACAGCAACATTAACACTGAGTATGGCAGCAACATTAACACTGAGTGTGGCAGCAACAACAGCAACATTAACACTGAGTGAGGCAGCAACAACAGCAACATTAACACTGAGTGTGGCAGCAACAACAGCAACATTAACACTGAGTGTGGCAACAACAACAGCAACATTAACACTGAGTGTGGCAGCAACATTAACACTGAGTGTGGCAGCAACAACAGCAACATTAACACTGATTGTGGCAGCAACATTAACACTGAGTGAGGCAGCAACAACAGCAACATTAACACTGAGTGTGGCAGCAACAACAGCAACATTTACACTGAGTGTGGCAACAACAACAGCAACATTAACACTGAGTGTGGCAGCAACATTAACACTGAGTGTGGCAGCAACATTAACACTGAGTGTGGCAGCAACAACAGCAACATTAACACTGAGTGAGGCAGCAACAACAGCAACATTAACACTGAGTGTGGCAGCAACAACAGCAACATTAACACTGAGTGTGGCAACAACAACAGCAACATTAACACTGAGTGTGGCAGCAACATTAACACTGAGTGTGGCAGCAACAACAGCAACATTAACACTGATTGTGGCAGCAACATTAACACTGAGTGAGGCAGCAACAACAGCAACATTAACACTGAGTGTGGCAGCAACAACAGCAACATTTACACTGAGTGTGGCAACAACAACAGCAACATTAACACTGAGTGTGGCAGCAACATTAACACTGAGTGTGGCAGCAACATTAACACTGAGTGTGGCAGCAACAACACCAACATTAACACTGAGTGAGGCAGCAACGTTAACACTGAGTGAGGCAGCAATATTAACACTGAGTGTGGCAGCAACATCAGCAACATTAACACTGAGTGAGGCAGCAACATTAACACTGAGTGTGGCAGCAACAACAGTAACATTAACACTGAGTGAGGCAGCAACATTAACACTGACTGTGGCAGCAACATTAACACTGAGTGTGGCAGCAACAACAGCAACATTAACACTGAGTGTGGCAGCAACAACAGCAACATTAGCACTGAGTGTGGCAGCAACAACAACAACATTAACACTGAGTGAGGCAGCAACAACAGCAACATTAGCACTGAGTGAGGCAGCAACAACAGCAACATTAAAACTGAGTGTGGAAGCAACAACAGCAACATTAACACTGAGTGTGGTAGCAACATTAAAACTGAGTGTGGCTGCAACAACAGCAACATTAACACTGAGTGAGGCAGCAACAACAGCAACATTAGCACTGAGTGAGGCAGCAACAACAGCAACATTAACACTGAGTGAGGCAGCAACATTAAAACTGAGTGTGGCAGCAACAACAGCAACATTAACACTGAGTAAGGCAGCAACAACTGCAACATTAACACTGAGTGAGGCAGCAACAAAAGCAACATTAACACTGAGTGAGGCAGCAACAACAGCAACATTAACACTGAGTGAGGCAGCAACAACAGCAACATTAACACTGAGTAAGGCAGCAACAACAGCAACATTAACACTGAGTGTGGCAGCAACAACAGCAACATTAACACTGATTGTGGCAGCAACATTAACACTGAGTGTAGCAGCAAGAACAGCAACATTAACACTGAGTGTGGCAGCAAGAACAGCAACATTAACACTGAGTGTGGCAGCAAGAACAGCAACATTAACACTGAGTGTGGCAGCAACAACAGCAACATTAACACTGAGTGAGGCAGCAACAACAGCAACATTAACACTGAGTAAGGCAGCAACAACAGCAACATTAACACTGAATGAGGCAGCAACATTAACACTGAGTGAGGCAGCAACCACAGCAACATTAACACTGAGTGTGGCAGCAACAACAGCAACATTAACACTGAGTGAGGCAGCAACAACAGCAACATTAACACTGAGTGTGGCAGCAACAAGAGCAACATTAACACTGAGTGTGGCAGCAACAAGAGCAACATTAACACAGAGTGAGGCAGCAACAACAGCAACATTAACACTGAGTGTGGCAGCAACATTAACACTGAGTGTGGCAGCAACATTAACACTGAGTGTTGCAGCAACATTAACACTGAGTGAGGCAGCAACAACAGCAACATTAACACTGAGTAAGGCAGCAACAACAGCAACATTAACACTGAGTGAGGCAGCAACAACAGCAACATTAACACTGAGTGTGGCAGCAACAACAGCAACATTAACAATGAGTGTGGCAGCAACAACAGCAACATTAACACTGAGTGTGGCAGCAACAACACCAACAATAACACTGAGTGAGGCAGCAACAACAGCAACATTAACACTGAGTGTGGCAGCAACAACAGCAACATTAACACTGAGTGTGGCAGCAACAACAGCAACATTAACACTGAGTGTGGCAGCAACATTAACACTGAGTGAGGCTGCAACATTAACACTGAGTGAGGCAGCAACATTAACACTGAGTTTGGCAGCAACATCAGGAACATTAACACTGAGTGTGGCAGTAACAACAGCAACATTAACACTGAGTGTGGCAGCAACAACAGCATTATTAACACTGAGTGTGGCAGCAACAACAGCAACATTAACACTGAGTGTGGCAGCAACAACAGCAACATTAACACTGAGTGTGGCAGCAACATTAACACTGAGTGTGGCAGCAACAACAGCAACAATAACACAGTGTGACAGCAACAACAGCAACATTAACACTGAGTGTGGCAGCAACATTAACACTGAGTGTGGCAGCAACAACAGCAACATTAACACTGAGTGTGGCAGCAACAACAGCAACATTAACACTGAGTGTGGCAGCAACATTAACACTGAGTGTGGCAGCAACATTAACACTGAGTGTGGCAGCAACAACACCAACATTAACACTGAATGTGGCAGCAACAACAGCAACATTAACACTGAGTGAGGCAGCAACATTAACACTGAGTGAGGCAGCAACATTAACACTGAGTGTGGCAGCAACAACAGCAACATTAACACTGAGTGAGGCAGCAACAACAGCAACATTAACACTGTGTAAGGCAGCAACAACAGCAACATTAACACTGAGTGTGGCAGCAACAACAGCAACATTAACACTGAGTGAGACAGCAAGAACACCAACATTAACACTGAGTGTGGCAGCAACAACACCAACATTAACACTGAGTGTGGCAGCAACAACACCACCATTAACACTGAGTGAGGCAGCAACGTTAACACTGAGTGAGGCAGCAATATTAACACTGAGTGTGGCAGCAACAACAGCAACATTAACACTGAGTGTGGCAGCAACATTAACACTGAGTGTGGCAGCAACAAGAGCAACATTAACACAGAGTGAGGCAGCAACAACAGCAACATTAACACTGAGTGTGGCAGCAACATTAACACTGAGTGTGGCAGCAACATTAAAACTGAGTGTGGCAGCAACATTAACACTGAGTGTGGCAGAAACAACAGCAACATTAACACTGAGTGTGGCAGCAACAACAGCAACATTAACACTGAGTGTGGCAGCAACAACAGCAACATTAACACTGAGTGTGGCAGCAACAACAGCAACATTAACACTGAGTGTGGCAGCAACAACAGCAACATTAACACTGAGTGTGGCAACAACAACAGCAACATTAACACTGAGTGTGGTAACAACAACAGCAACATTAACACTGAGTATGGCAGCAACATTAACACTGAGTGTGGCAGCAACAACAGCAACATTAACACTGAGTGAGGCAGCAACAACAGCAACATTAACACTGAGTGTGGCAGCAACAACAGCAACATTAACACTGAGTGTGGCAACAACAACAGCAACATTAACACTGAGTGTGGCAGCAACATTAACACTGAGTGTGGCAGCAACAACAGCAACATTAACACTGATTGTGGCAGCAACATTAACACTGAGTGAGGCAGCAACAACAGCAACATTAACACTGAGTGTGGCAGCAACAACAGCAACATTAACACTGAGTGTGGCAACAACAACAGCAACATTAACACTGAGTGTGGCAGCAACATTAACACTGAGTGTGGCAGCAACATTAACACTGAGTGTGGCAGCAACAACACCAACATTAACACTGAGTGAGGCAGCAACGTTAACACTGAGTGAGGCAGCAATATTAACACTGAGTGTGGCAGCAACAACAGCAACATTAACACTGAGTGAGGCAGCAACATTAACACTGAGTGTGGCAGCAACAACAGTAACATTAACACTGAGTGAGGCAGCAACATTAACACTGACTGTGGCAGCAACATTAACACTGAGTGTGGCAGCAACAACAGCAACATTAACACTGAGTGTGGCAGCAACAACAGCAACATTAGCACTGAGTGTGGCAGCAACAACAACAACATTAACACTGAGTGAGGCAGCAACAACAGCAACATTAGCACTGAGTGAGGCAGCAACAACAGCAACATTAAAACTGAGTGTGGAAGCAACAACAGCAACATTAACACTGAGTGTGGTAGCAACATTAAAACTGAGTGTGGCAGCAACAACAGCAACATTAACACTGAGTGAGGCAGCAACAACAGCAACATTAGCACTGAGTGAGGCAGCAACAACAGCAACATTAACACTGAGTGAGGCAGCAACATTAAAACTGAGTGTGGCAGCAACAACAGCAACATTAACACTGAGTAAGGCAGCAACAACTGCAACATTAACACTGAGTGAGGCAGCAACAAAAGCAACATTAACACTGAGTGAGGCAGCAACAACAGCAACATTAACACTGAGTGAGGCAGCAACAACAGCAACATTAACACTGAGTAAGGCAGCAACAACAGCAACATTAACACTGAGTGTGGCAGCAACAACAGCAACATTAACACTGATTGTGGCAGCAACATTAACACTGAGTGTAGCAGCAAGAACAGCAACATTAACACTGAGTGTGGCAGCAAGAACAGCAACATTAACACTGAGTGTGGCAGCAACAACAGCAACATTACCACTGAGTGAGGCAGCAACAACAGCAACATTAACACTGAGTGAGGCAGCAACAAAAGCAACATTAACACTGAGTGAGGCAGCAACTTTAACACTGAGTGAGGCAGCAACATTAACACTGAGTGAGGCAGGAACAACAGCAACATTAACACTGAGTGTGGCAGCAACAACAGCAACATTAACACTGAGTGAGGCAGCAACAACAGCAACATTAACACTGAGTGTGGCAGCAACAACAGCAACATTAACACTGAGTGTGGCAGCAACAACACCAACAATAACACTGAGTGAGGCAGCAACAACAGCAACATTAACACTGAGTGTGGCAGCAACAACAGCAACATTAACACTGAGTGTGGCAGCAACAACAGCAACATTAACACTGAGTGTGGCAGCAACATTAACACTGAGTGAGGCTGCAACATTAACACTGAGTGAGGCAGCAACATTAACACTGAGTTTGGCAGCAACATCAGCAACATTAACACTGAGTGTGGCAGCAACAACAGCAACATTAACACTGAGTTAGGCAGCAACAACAGCAACATTAACACTGAGTGAGGCAGCAACAACAGCAACATTAACACTGAGTGTGGCAGCAACAACAGCAACATTAACACTGAGTGTGGCAGCAACAACACCAACAATAACACTGAGTGAGGCAGCAACAACAGCAACATTAACACTGAGTGTGGCAGCAACAACAGCAACATTAACACTGAGTGTGGCAGCAACAACAGCAACATTAACACTGAGTGTGGCAGCAACATTAACACTGAGTGAGGCTGCAACATTAACACTGAGTGAGGCAGCAACATTAACACTGAGTTTGGCAGCAACATCAGGAACATTAACACTGAGTGTGGCAGTAACAACAGCAACATTAACACTGAGTGTGGCAGCAACAACAGCATTATTAACACTGAGTGTGGCAGCAACAACAGCAACATTAACACTGAGTGTGGCAGCAACAACAGCAACATTAACACTGAGTGTGGCAGCAACATTAACACTGAGTGTGGCAGCAACAACAGCAACAATAACACAGTGTGACAGCAACAACAGCAACATTAACACTGAGTGTGGCAGCAACATTAACACTGAGTGTGGCAGCAACAACAGCAACATTAACACTGAGTGTGGCAGCAACAACAGCAACATTAACACTGAGTGTGGCAGCAACATTAACACTGAGTGTGGCAGCAACATTAACACTGAGTGTGGCAGCAACAACACCAACATTAACACTGAATGTGGCAGCAACAACAGCAACATTAACACTGAGTGAGGCAGCAACATTAACACTGAGTGAGGCAGCAACATTAACACTGAATGTGGCAGCAACAACAGCAACATTAACACTGAGTGAGGCAGCAACATTAACACTGAGTGAGGCAGCAACAACAGCAACATTAGCACTGAGTGAGGCAGCAACAACAGCAACATTAAAACTGAGTGAGGCAGCAACAACAGCAACATTAACACTGAGTGAGGCAGCAACAACAGCAACATTAACACTGAGTGAGGCAGCAACAACAGCAACATTAACACTGAGTAAGGCAGGAACAACAGCAACATTAACACTGAGTGAGGCAGCAACAAAAGCAATATTAACACTGAGTGAGGCAGCAATAACAGCAACATTAACACTGAGTGAGGCAGCAACAACAGCAACATTAACACTGAGTGTGGCAGCAACAACAGCAACATTAACACTGAGTGTGGCAGCAACAACAGCAACATTAACACTGACTGTGGTAGCAACATTAACACCGAGTGTGGCAACAACAACAGCAACATTAACACTGAGTGTGGCAGCAAGAACAGCAACATTAACACTGAGTGTGGCAGCAAGAACAGCAACATTAACACTGAGTGTGGCAGCAACAACAGCAACATTAACACTGAGTGAGGCAGCAACAACAGCAACATTAACACTGAGTAAGGCAGCAACAACAGCAACATTAACACTGAGTGAGGCAGCAACATTAACACTGAGTGAGGCAACAACAACAGCAACATTAACACTGAGTGTGGCAGCAACAACAGCAACATTAACACAGAGTGAGGCAGCAACAACAGCAACATTAACACTGAGTGTGGCAGCAACAACAGCAACATTAACACTGATTGTGGCAGCAACAAGAGCAACATTAACACAGAGTGAGGAAGCAACAACAGCAACATTAACACTGAGTGTGGCAGCAACATTAACACTGAGTGTGGCAGCAACATTAACACTGAGTGTTGCAGCAACATTAACACTGAGTGAGGCAGCAACAACAGCAACATTAACACTGAGTAAGGCAGCAACAACAGCAACATTAACACTGAGTGAGGCAGCAACAACAGCAACATTAACACTGAGTGTGGCAGCAACAACAGCAACATTAACAATGAGTGTGGCAGCAACAACACCAACATTAACACTGAGTGTGGCAGCAACAACACCAACAATAACACTGAGTGAGGCAGCAACAACAGCAACATTAACACTGAGTGTGGCAGCAACAACAGCAACATTAACACTGAGTGTGGCAGCAACAACAGCAACATTAACACTGAGTGTGGCAGCAACATTAACACTGAGTGAGGCTGCAACATTAACACTGAGTGAGGCAGCAACATTAACACTGAGTTTGGCAGCAACATCAGCAACATTAACACTGAGTGTGGCAGCAACAACAGCAACATTAACACTGAGTGTGGCAGCAACAACAGCAACATTAACACTGAGTGTGGCAGCAACAACAGCAACAATAACACTGAGTGTGGCAGCAACAACAGCAACATTAACACTGAGTGTGGCAGCAACATTAACACTGAGTGTGGCAGCAACAACAGCAACATTAACACTGAGTGTGGCAGCAACAACAGCAACATTAACACTGAGTGAGGTAGCAACAACAGCAACATTAACACTGAGTGAGGCAGCAACAACAGCAACATTAACACTGAGTGATGCAGCAACAACAGCAACATTAACACCGAGTGTGGCAGCAACATTAACACTGAGTGTTTCAGCAACAACACCAACATTAACACTGAGTGAGGCAGCAACGTTAACACTGAGTGAGGCAGCAATATTAACACTGAGTGTGGCAGCAACAACAGCAACATTAACAATGAGTGAGGCAGCAACATTAACACTGAGTGAGGCAGCAACATTAACACTGAGTGTGGCAGCAACATCAGCAACATTAACACTTCGTGTGGCAGCAACATTAACACTGAGTGAGGCAGCAACATTAACACTGAGTGTGGCAGCAACAACAGCAACATTAACACTAAGTGTGGCAGCAACATTAACACTGAGTGAGGCAGCAACCACAGCAACATTAACACTGAGTGTGGCAGCAACAACACCAACATTAACGCTGAGTGTGGCAGCAACAACAGTAACATTAACACTGAGTGTGGCAGCAACATTAACACTGAGTGTGGCAGCAACCACAGCAACATTAACACTGAGTGTGGCAGCAACAACAGCAACATTAACACTGAACGTGGCAGCAACAACAGCAACATTAACACTGAGTGAGGCAGCAACAACAGCAACATTAACACTGAGTGTGGCAGCAACATTAACACTGAGTGTGGCAGCAACAACAGCAACATTAACACTGGGTGAGGCAGCAACAACAGCAACATTAACACTAAGTGTGGCAGCAACATTAACACTGAGTGAGGCAGCAACATTAACACTGAGTGTGGCAGCAACAACAGCAACATTAACACTAAGTGTGGCAGCAACATTAACACTGAGTGAGGCAGCAACCACAGCAACATTAACACTGAGTGTGGCAGCAACAACACCAACATTAACGCTGAGTGTGGCAGCAACAACAGTAACATTAACACTGAGTGTGGCAGCAACCACAGCAACATTAACACTGAGCGTGGCAGCAACAACAGCAACATTAACACAGTGTGGCAGCAACAACAGCAACATTAACACTGAGTGAGGCAGCAACAACAGCAACATTAACACTGAGTGTGGCAGCAACATTAACGCTGAGTGTGGCAGCAACATCAGCAACATTAACACTGAGTGAGGCACCAATATTAACACTGAGTGTGGCAGCAACCACAGCAACATTAACACTGAGTGTGGCAGCAACAACAGCAACATTAACACAGTGTGGCAGCAACAACAGCAACATTAACACTGAGTGTGGCAACAACAACAGCAACATTAACACTGAGTGTGGCAGCAACATTAACACTGAGTGTGGCAGCAACAACAGCAACATTAACACTGAGTGTGGCAGCAACAACAGCAACATTAACACTGAGTGTGGCAGCAACATTAACACTGAGTGTGGCAGCAACAACACCAACATTAACACTGAGTGTGGCAGCAACAACAGCAACATTAACACTGAGTGAGGCAGCAACATTAACACTGAGTGAGGCAACAACATTAACACTGAGTGTGGCAGCAACAACAGCAACATTAACACTGAGTGAGGCAGCAACATTAACACTGAGTGAGGCAGCAACAACAGCAACATTAGCACTGAGTGAGGCAGCAACAACAGCAACATTAAAACTGAGTGAGGCAGCAACAACAGTAACATTAACACTGAGTGAGGCAGCAACAACAGCAACATTAACACTGAGTGAGGCAGCAACAACAGCAACATTAACACTGAGTAAGGCAGGAACAACAGCAACATTAACACTGAGTGAGGCAGCAACAAAAGCAATATTAACACTGAGTGAGGCAGCAATAACAGCAACATTAACACTGAGTGAGGCAGCAACAACAGCAACATTAACACTGAGTGTGGCAGCAACAACAGGAACATTAACACTGAGTGTGGCAGCAACAACAGCAACATTAACACTGACTGTGGTAGCAACATTAACACCGAGTGTGGCAACAACAACAGCAACATTAACACTGAGTGTGGCAGCAAGAACAGCAACATTAACACTGAGTGTGGCAGCAAGAACAGCAACATTAACACTGAGTGTGGCAGCAACAACAGCAACATTAACACTGAGTGAGGCAGCAACAACAGCAACATTAACACTGAGTAAGGCAGCAACAACAGCAACATTAACACTGAATGAGGCAGCAACATTAACACTGAGTGAGGCAGCAACCACAGCAACATTAACACTGAGTGTGGCAGCAACAACAGCAACATTAACACTGAGTGAGGCAGCAACAACAGCAACATTAACACTGAGTGTGGCAGCAACAAGAGCAACATTAACACTGAGTGTGGCAGCAACAAGAGCAACATTAACACAGAGTGAGGCAGCAACAACAGCAACATTAACACTGAGTGTGGCAGCAACATTAACACTGAGTGTGGCAGCAACATTAACACTGAGTGTTGCAGCAACATTAACACTGAGTGAGGCAGCAACAACAGCAACATTAACACTGAGTAAGGCAGCAACAACAGCAACATTAACACTGAGTGAGGCAGCAACAACAGCAACATTAACACTGAGTGTGGCAGCAACAACAGCAACATTAACAATGAGTGTGGCAGCAACAACAGCAACATTAACACTGAGTGTGGCAGCAACAACACCAACAATAACACTGAGTGAGGCAGCAACAACAGCAACATTAACACTGAGTGTGGCAGCAACAACAGCAACATTAACACTGAGTGTGGCAGCAACAACAGCAACATTAACACTGAGTGTGGCAGCAACATTAACACTGAGTGAGGCTGCAACATTAACACTGAGTGAGGCAGCAACATTAACACTGAGTTTGGCAGCAACATCAGGAACATTAACACTGAGTGTGGCAGTAACAACAGCAACATTAACACTGAGTGTGGCAGCAACAACAGCATTATTAACACTGAGTGTGGCAGCAACAACAGCAACATTAACACTGAGTGTGGCAGCAACAACAGCAACATTAACACTGAGTGTGGCAGCAACATTAACACTGAGTGTGGCAGCAACAACAGCAACAATAACACAGTGTGACAGCAACAACAGCAACATTAACACTGAGTGTGGCAGCAACATTAACACTGAGTGTGGCAGCAACAACAGCAACATTAACACTGAGTGTGGCAGCAACAACAGCAACATTAACACTGAGTGTGGCAGCAACATTAACACTGAGTGTGGCAGCAACATTAACACTGAGTGTGGCAGCAACATTAACACTGAGTGTGGCAGCAACAACACCAACATTAACACTGAATGTGGCAGCAACAACAGCAACATTAACACTGAGTGAGGCAGCAACATTAACACTGAGTGAGGCAGCAACATTAACACTGAGTGTGGCAGCAACAACAGCAACATTAACACTGAGTGAGGCAGCAACATTAACACTGAGTGAGGCAGCAACAACAGCAACATTAGCACTGAGTGAGGCAGCAACAACAGCAACATTAAAACTGAGTGAGGCAGCAAGAACAGCAACATTAACACTGAGTGAGGCAGCAACAACAGCAACATTAACACTGAGTGAGGCAGCAACAACAGCAACATTAACACTGAGTAAGGCAGGAACAACAGCAACATTAACACTGAGTGAGGCAGCAACAAAAGCAATATTAACACTGAGTGAGGCAGCAATAACAGTAACATTAACACTGAGTGAGGCAGCAACAACAGCAACATTAACACTGAGTGTGGCAGCAACAACAGCAACATTAACACTGAGTGTGGCAGCAACAACAGCAACATTAACACTGACTGTGGTAGCAACATTAACACCGAGTGTGGCAACAACAACAGCAACATTAACACTGAGTGTGGCAGCAAGAACAGCAACATTAACACTGAGTGTGGCAGCAAGAACAGCAACATTAACACTGAGTGTGGCAGCAACAACAGCAACATTAACACTGAGTGAGGCAGCAACAACAGCAACATTAACACTGAGTAAGGCAGCAACAACAGCAACATTAACACTGAGTGAGGCAGCAACATTAACACTGAGTGAGGCAGCAACAACAGCAACATTAACACTGAGTGTGGCAGCAACAACAGCAACATTAACACTGAGTGAGGCAGCAACAACAGCAACATTAACACTGAGTGTGGCAGCAACAACAGCAACATTAACACTGAGTGTGGCAGCAACAAGAGCAACATTAACACAGAGTGAGGCAGCAACAACAGCAACATTAACACTGAGTGTGGCAGCAACATTAACACTGAGTGTGGCAGCAATATTAACACTGAGTGTTGCAGCAACATTAACACTGAGTGAGGCAGCAACAACAGCAACATTAACACTGAGTAAGGCAGCAACAACAGCAACATTAACACTGAGTGAGGCAGCAACAACAGCAACATTAACACTGAGTGTGGCAGCAACAACAGCAACATTAACAATGAGTGTGGCAGCAACAACAGCAACATTAACACTGAGTGTGGCAGCAACAACACCAACAATAACACTGAGTGAGGCAGCAACAACAGCAACATTAACACTGAGTGTGGCAGCAACAACAGCAACATTAACACTGAGTGTGGCAGCAACAACAGCAACATTAACACTGAGTGTGGCAGCAACATTAACACTGAGTGAGGCTGCAACATTAACACTGAGTGAGGCAGCAACATTAACACTGAGTTTGGCAGCAACATCAGCAACATTAACACTGAGTGTGGCAGCAACAACAGCAACATTAACACTGAGTGTGGCAGCAACAACAGCAACATTAACACTGAGTGTGGCAGCAACAACAGCAACAATAACACTGAGTGTGGCAGCAACAACAGCAACATTAACACTGAGTGTGGCAGCAACATTAACACTGAGTGTGGCAGCAACAACAGCAACATTAACACTGAGTGTGGCAGCAACAACAGCAACATTAACACTGAGTGAGGTAGCAACAACAGCAACATTAACACTGAGTGAGGCAGCAACAACAGCAACATTAACACTGAGTGATGCAGCAACAACAGCAACATTAACACCGAGTGTGGCAGCAACATTAACACTGAGTGTGGCAGCAACAACACCAACATTAACACTGAGTGAGGCAGCAACGTTAACACTGAGTGAGGCAGCAATATTTACACTGAGTGTGGCAGCAACAACAGCAACATTAACAATGAGTGAGGCAGCAACATTAACACTGAGTGAGGCAGCAACATTAACACTGAGTGTGGCAGCAACATCAGCAACATTAACACTAAGTGTGGCAGCAACATTAACACTGAGTGAGGCAGCAACATTAACACTGAGTGTGGCAGCAACAACAGCAACATTAACACTAAGTGTGGCAGCAACATTAACACTGAGTGAGGCAGCACCCACAGCAACATTAACACTGAGTGTGGCAGCAACAACACCAACATTAACGCTGAGTGTGGCAGCAACAACAGTAACATTAACACTGAGTGTGGCAGCAACATTAACACTGAGTGTGGCAGCAACCACAGCAACATTAACACTGAGTGTGGCAGCAACAACAGCAACATTAACACTGAACGTGGCAGCAACAACAGCAACATTAACACTGAGTGAGGCAGCAACAACAGCAACATTAACACTGAGTGTGGCAGCAACATTAACACTGAGTGTGGCAGCAACAACAGCAACATTAACACTGGGTGAGGCAGCAACAACAGCAACATTAACACTAAGTGTGGCAGCAACATTAACACTGAGTGAGGCAGCAACATTAACACTGAGTGTGGCAGCAACAACAGCAACATTAACACTAAGTGTGGCAGCAACATTAACACTGAGTGAGGCAGCAACCACAGCAACATTAACACTGAGTGTGGCAGCAACAACACCAACATTAACGCTGAGTGTGGCAGCAACAACAGTAACATTAACACTGAGTGTGGCAGCAACATTAACACTGAGTGTGGCAGCAACCACAGCAACATTAACACTGAGTGTGGCAGCAACAACAGCAACATTAACACAGTGTGGCAGCAACAACAGCAACATTAACACTGAGTGAGGCAGCAACAACAGCAACATTAACACTGAGTGTGGCAGCAACATTAACGCTGAGTGTGGCAGCAACATCAGCAACATTAACACTGAGTGAGGCAGCAATATTAACACTGAGTGTGGCAGCAACCACAGCAACATTAACACTGAGTGTGGCAGCAACAACAGCAACATTAACACAGTGTGGCAGCAACAACAGCAACATTAACACTGAGTGTGGCAACAACAACAGCAACATTAACACTGAGTGTAGCAGCAACATTAACACTGAGTGTGGCAGCAACAACAGCAACATTAACAATGAGTGTGGCAGCAACAACAGCAACATTAACACTGAGTGTGGCAGCAACATTAACACTGAGTGTGGCAGCAACAACACCAACATTAACACTGAGTGTGGCAGCAACAACAGCAACATTAACACTGAGTGAGGCAGCAACATTAACACTGAGTGAGGCAACAACATTAACACTGAGTGTGGCAGCAACAACAGCAACATTAACACTGAGTGAGGCAGCAACATTAACACTGAGTGAGGCAGCAACAACAGCAACATTAGCACTGAGTGAGGCAGCAACAACAGCAACATTAAAACTGAGTGAGGCAGCAACAACAGCAACATTAACACTGAGTGAGGCAGCAACAACAGCAACATTAACACTGAGTGAGGCAGCAACAACAGCAACATTAACACTGAGTAAGGCAGGAACAACAGCAACATTAACACTGAGTGAGGCAGCAACAAAAGCAATATTAACACTGAGTGAGGCAGCAATAACAGCAACATTAACACTGAGTGAGGCAGCAACAACAGCAACATTAACACTGAGTGTGGCAGCAACAACAGGAACATTAACACTGAGTGTGGCAGCAACAACAGCAACATTAACACTGACTGTGGTAGCAACATTAACACCGAGTGTGGCAACAACAACAGCAACATTAACACTGAGTGTGGCAGCAAGAACAGCAACATTAACACTGAGTGTGGCAGCAAGAACAGCAACATTAACACTGAGTGTGGCAGCAACAACAGCAACATTAACACTGAGTGAGGCAGCAACAACAGCAACATTAACACTGAGTAAGGCAGCAACAACAGCAACATTAACACTGAATGAGGCAGCAACATTAACACTGAGTGAGGCAGCAACCACAGCAACATTAACACTGAGTGTGGCAGCAACAACAGCAACATTAACACTGAGTGAGGCAGCAACAACAGCAACATTAACACTGAGTGTGGCAGCAACAAGAGCAACATTAACACTGAGTGTGGCAGCAACAAGAGCAACATTAACACAGAGTGAGGCAGCAACAACAGCAACATTAACACTGAGTGTGGCAGCAACATTAACACTGAGTGTGGCAGCAACATTAACACTGAGTGTTGCAGCAACATTAACACTGAGTGAGGCAGCAACAACAGCAACATTAACACTGAGTAAGGCAGCAACAACAGCAACATTAACACTGAGTGAGGCAGCAACAACAGCAACATTAACACTGAGTGTGGCAGCAACAACAGCAACATTAACAATGAGTGTGGCAGCAACAACAGCAACATTAACACTGAGTGTGGCAGCAACAACACCAACAATAACACTGAGTGAGGCAGCAACAACAGCAACATTAACACTGAGTGTGGCAGCAACAACAGCAACATTAACAATGAGTGTGGCAGCAACAACAGCAACATTAACACTGAGTGTGGCAGCAACATTAACACTGAGTGAGGCTGCAACATTAACACTGAGTGAGGCAGCAACATTAACACTGAGTTTGGCAGCAACATCAGCAACATTAACACTGAGTGTGGCAGCAACAACAGCAACATTAACACTGAGTGTGGCAGCAACAACAGCAACATTAACACTGAGTGTGGCAGCAACAACAGCAACAATAACACTGAGTGTGGCAGCAACAACAGCAACATTAACACTGAGTGTGGCAGCAACATTAACACTGAGTGTGGCAGCAACAACAACAACATTAACACTGAGTGTGGCAGCAACAACAGCAACATTAACACTGAGTGAGGCAGCAACAACAGCAACATTAACACTGAGTGTGGCAGCAACAACAACAACATTAACACTGAGTGTGGCAACAACAACAGCAACATTAACACCGAGTGTGGCAGCAACATTAACACTGAGTGTGGCAGCAACAACAGCAACATTAACACTGAGTGAGGCAGCAACAACACCAACATTAACACTGAGTGTGGCAGCAACAACAGCAACATTAACACTGAGTGAGGCAGCAACAACAGCAACATTAACACTGAGTGAGGCAGCAACAACAGCAACATTAACACTGAGTGATGCAGCAACAACAGCAACATTAACACCGAGTGTGGCAGCAACATTAACACTGAGTGTGGCAGCAACAACACCAACATTAACACTGAGTGAGGCAGCAACGTTAACACTGAGTGAGGCAGCAATATTAACACTGAGTGTGGCAGCAACAACAGCAACATTAACACTGAGTGAGGCAGCAACATTAACACTGAGTGAGGCAGCAACAACAGGAACATTAACACTGAGTGTGGCAGCAACAACAGCAACATTAACACTGACTGTGGTAGCAACATTAACACCGAGTGTGGCAACAACAACAGCAACATTAACACTGAGTGTGGCAGCAAGAACAGCAACATTAACACTGAGTGTGGCAGCAAGAACAGCAACATTAACACTGAGTGTGGCAGCAACAACAGCAACATTAACACTGCGTGAGGCAGCAACAACAGCAACATTAACACTGAGTAAGGCAGCAACAACAGCAACATTAACACTGAATGAGGCAGCAACATTAACACTGAGTGAGGCAGCAACCACAGCAACATTAACACTGAGTGTGGCAGCAACAACAGCAACATTAACACTGAGTGAGGCAGCAACAACAGCAACATTAACACTGAGTGTGGCAGCAACAAGAGCAACATTAACACTGAGTGTGGCAGCAACAAGAGCAACATTAACACAGAGTGAGGCAGCAACAACAGCAACATTAACACTGAGTGTGGCAGCAACATTAACACTGAGTGTGGCAGCAACATTAACACTGAGTGTTGCAGCAACATTAACACTGAGTGAGGCAGCAACAACAGCAACATTAACACTGAGTAAGGCAGCAACAACAGCAACATTAACACTGAGTGAGGCAGCAACAACAGCAACATTAACACTGAGTGTGGCAGCAACAACAGCAACATTAACAATGAGTGTGGCAGCAACAACAGCAACATTAACACTGAGTGTGGCAGCAACAACACCAACAATAACACTGAGTGAGGCAGCAACAACAGCAACATTAACACTGAGTGTGGCAGCAACAACAGCAACATTAACACTGAGTGTGGCAGCAACAACAGCAACATTAACACTGAGTGTGGCAGCAACATTAACACTGAGTGAGGCTGCAACATTAACACTGAGTGAGGCAGCAACATTAACACTGAGTTTGGCAGCAACATCAGCAACATTAACACTGAGTGTGGCAGCAACAACAGCAACATTAACACTGAGTGTGGCAGCAACAACAGCAACATTAACACTGAGTGTGGCAGCAACAACAGCAACAATAACACTGAGTGTGGCAGCAACAACAGCAACATTAACACTGAGTGTGGCAGCAACATTAACACTGAGTGTGGCAGCAACAACAACAACATTAACACTGAGTGTGGCAGCAACAACAGCAACATTAACACTGAGTGAGGCAGCAACAACAGCAATATTAACACTGAGTGTGGCAGCAACAACAACAACATTAACACTGAGTGTGGCAACAACAACAGCAACATTAACACCGAGTGTGGCAGCAACATTAACACTGAGTGTGGCAGCAACAACAGCAACATTAACACTGAGTGAGGCAGCAACAACACCAACATTAACACTGAGTGTGGCAGCAACAACAGCAACATTAACACTGAGTGAGGCAGCAACAACAGCAACATTAACACTGAGTGAGGCAGCAACAACAGCAACATTAACACTGAGTGATGCAGCAACAACAGCAACATTAACACCGAGTGTGGCAGCAACATTAACACTGAGTGTGGCAGCAACAACACCAACATTAACACTGAGTGAGGCAGCAACGTTAACACTGAGTGAGGCAGCAATATTAACACTGAGTGTGGCAGCAACAACAGCAACATTAACACTGAGTGAGGCAGCAACATTAACACTGAGTGAGGCAGCAACACTAACACTGAGTGTGGCAGCAACATCAGCAACATTAACACTAAGTGTGGCAGCAACATTAACACTGAGTGAGGCAGCAACATTAACACTGAGTGTGGCAGCAACAACAGCAACATTAACACTAAGTGTGGCAGCAACATTAACACTGAGTGAGGCAGCAACCACAGCAACATTAACACTGAGTGTGGCAGCAACAACACCATCATTAACGCTGAGTGTGGCATCAACAACAGTAACATTAACACAGAGTGTGGCAGCAACATTAACACTGAGTGTGGCAGCAACCACAGCAACATTAACACTGAGTGTGGCAGCAACAACAGCAACATTAACACTGAGCGTGGCAGCAACAACAGCAACATTAACACTGAGTGAGGCAGCAACAACAGCAACATAACATTGAGTGTGGCAGCAACATTAACACTGAGTGTGGCAGCAACAACAGCAACATTAACACTGGGTGAGGCAGCAACAACAGCAACATTAACACTAAGTGTGGCAGCAACATTAACACTGAGTGAGGCAGCAACATTAACACTGAGTGTGGCAGCAACAACAGCAACATTAACACTAAGTGTGGCAGCAACATTAACACTAAGTGAGGCAGCAACCACAGCAACATTAACACTGAGTGTGGCAGCAACAACACCAACATTAACGCTGACTGTGGCAGCAACAACAGTAACATTAACACTGAGTGTGGCAGCAACATTAACACTGAGTGTGGCAGCAACCACAGCAACATTAACACTGAGTGTGGCAGCAACAACAGCAACATTAACACAGTGTGGCAGCAACAACAGCAACATTAACACTGAGTGAGGCAGCAACAACAGCAACATTAACACTGAGTGTGGCAGCAACATTAACGCTGAGTGTGGCAGCAACATCAGCAACATTAACACTGAGTGAGGCAGCAATATTAACACTGAGTGTGGCAGCAACAACAGCAACATTAACACTGAGTGAGGCAGCAACATTAACACTGAGTGAGGCAGGAACATTAACACTGAGTGTGGCAGCAACAACAGCAACATTAACACTGATTGTGGCAGCAACATTAACACTGAGTGAGGCAGCAACAACAGCAACATTAACACTGAGTGAGGCAGCAACAACAGCAACATTAACACTGAGTGTGGCAGCAACAACAGCAACATTAACACTGAGTGAGGCAGCAACAACAGCAACATTAACACTGAGTGTGGCAGCAACAACAGCAACATTAACACTGAGGCAGCAACAACAGCAACATTAACACTGAGTGTGGCAGCAACAACAGCAACATTAACACTGAGTGTGGCAACAACAACAGCAACATTAACACTGAGTGTGGCAGCAACATTAACACTGAGTGTGGCAGCAACAACAGCAACATTAACACTGAGTGTGGCAGCAACATTAACACTGAGTGTGGCAGCAACAACACCAACATTAACACTGAGTGTGGCAGCAACAACACCAACATTAACACTGAGTGTGGCATCAACATTAACACTGAGTGTGGCAACAACAACAGCAACATTAACACTGAGTGTGGCAGCAACATTAACACTGAGTGTGGCAGCAACAACAGCAACATTAACACTGAGTGTGGCAGCAACGTTAACACTGAGTGAGGCAGCAATATTAACACTGAGTGTGGCAGCAACAACAGCAACATTAACACTGAGTGAGGCAGCAACATTAACACTGAGTGAGGCAGCAACATTAACACTGATTGTGGCAGCAACAACAGCAACATTAACACTGAGTGAGGCAGCAACATTAACACTGAGTGAGGCAGCAACAACAGCAACATTAGCACTGAGTGAGGCAGCAACAACAGCAACATTAAAACTGAGTGAGGCAGCAACAACAGCAACATTAACACTGAGTGAGGCAGCAACAACAGCAACATTAACACTGAGTGAGGCAGCAACAACAGCAACATTAACACTGAGTAAGGCAGGAACAACACCAACATTAACACTGAGTGAGGCAGCAACAAAAGCAACATTAACACTGAGTGAGGCAGCAATAACAGCAACATTAACACTGAGTGAGGCAGCAACAACAGCAACATTAACACTGAGTGTGGCAGCAACAACAGGAACATTAACACTGAGTGTGGCAGCAACTACAGCAACATTAACACTGATTGTGGCAGCAACATTAACACTGAGTGTGGCAGCAAGAACAACAACATTAACACTGAGTGTGGCAGCAAGAACATCAACATTAACACTGAGTGTGGCAGCAACAACAGCAACATTAACACTGAGTGAGGCAGCAACAACAGCAACATTATTACTGAGTGAGGCAGCAACATTAACACTGAGTGAGGCAGCAACAACAGCAACATTAACACTGAGTGTGGCAGCAACCACAGCAACATTAACACTGAGTGAGGCAGCAACAACAGCAACATTAACACTGAGTGTGGCAGCAACAACAGCAACATTAACACTGAGTGTGGCAACAACAACAGCAACATTAACACTGAGTGTGGCAGCAACATTAACACTGAGTGTGGCAGCAACAACAGCAACATTAACACTGAGTGAGGCAGCAACAACAGCAACATTAACACTGAGTGTGGCAGCAACAACAGCAACATTAACACTGAGTGTGGCAACAACAACAGCAACATTAACACTGAGTGTGGCAGCAACATTAACACTGAGTGTGGCAGCAACAACAGCAACATTAACACTGAGTGAGGCAGCAACAACAGCAACATTAACACTGAGTGTGGCAGCAACATTAACACTGAGTGTGGCAGCAACATTAACACAGTGTTGCAGCAACATTAACATTGAGTGTGGCAGCAACATTAACACTGAGTGTGGCAGCAACAACAGCAACATTAACACTGAGTGTGGCAACAACAACAGCAACATTAACACTGAGTGTGGCAGCAACATTAACACTGAGTGTGGCAGCAACAACAGCAACATTAACACTGATTGTGGCAGCAACATTAACACTGAGTGAGGCAGCAACAACAGCAACATTAACACTGAGTGTGGCAGCAACAACAGCAACATTAACACTGAGTGTGGCAACAACAACAGCAACATTAACACTGAGTGTGGCAGCAACATTAACACTGAGTGTGGCAGCAACATTAACACTGAGTGTGGCAGCAACATTAACACTGAGTGTGGCAGCAACAACAGCAACATTAACACTGAGTGTGGCAGCAACAACACCAACATTAACACTGAGGGAGGCAGCAACGTTAACACTGAGTGAGGCAGCAATATTAACACTGAGTGTGGCAGCAACAACAGCAACATTAACACTGAGTGAGGCAGCAACATTGACACTGAGTGTGGCAGCAACAACAGCAACATTAACACTGAGTGAGGCAGCAACAACAGCAACATTAACACTGAGTGTGGCAGCAACAACAGCAACATTAACACTGAGTGTGGCAACAACAACAGCAACATTAACACTGAGTGTGGCAGCAACATTAACACTGAGTGTGGCAGCAACATTAACACTGAGTGTGGCAGCAACAACAGCAACATTAACACTGAGTGAGGCAGCAACAACAGCAACATTAACACTGAGTGTGGCAGCAACATTAACACTGAGTGTGGCAGCAACATTAACACAGTGTTGCAGCAACATTAACATTGAGTGTGGCAGCAACATTAACACTGAGTGTGGCAGCAACAACAGCAACATTAACACTGAGTGTGGCAACAACAACAGCAACATTAACACTGAGTGTGGCAGCAACATTAACACTGAGTGTGGCAGCAACAACAGCAACATTAACACTGATTGTGGCAGCAACATTAACACTGAGTGAGGCAGCAACAACAGCAACATTAACACTGAGTGTGGCAGCAACAACAGCAACATTAACACTGAGTGTGGCAACAACAACAGCAACATTAACACTGAGTGTGGCAGCAAAATTAACACTGAGTGTGGCAGCAACATTAACACTGAGTGTGGCAGCAAAAACAGCAACATTAACACTGAGTGTGGCAGCAACAACACCAACATTAACACTGAGTGAGGCAGCAACGTTAACACTGAGTGAGGCAGCAATATTAACACTGAGTGTGGCAGCAACAACAGCAACATTAACACTGAGTGAGGCAGCAACATTGACACTGAGTGTGGCAGCAACAACAGCAACATTAACACTGAGTGAGGCAGCAACAACAGCAACATTAGCACTGAGTGAGGCAGCAACAACAGCAACATTAAAACTGAGTGTGGCAGCAACAACAGCAACATTAACACTGAGTGTGGCAGCAACATTAAAACTGAGTGTGGCAGCAACAACAGCAACATTAACACTGAGTGAGGCAGCAACAACAGCAACATTAGCACTGAGTGAGGCACCAACAACAGCAACATTAACACTGAGTGAGGCAGCAACATTAAAACTGAGTGTGGCAGCAACAACAGCAACATTAACACTGAGTAAGGCAGCAACAACTGCAACATTAACACTGAGTGAGGCAGCAACAAAAGCAACATTAACACTGAGTGTAGCAGCAACAACAGCAACATTAACACTGAGTGAGGCAGCAACATTAACACTGAGTGAGGCAGCAACAACAGCAACATTAACACTGAGTGATGCAGCAACAACAGCAACATTAACACTGAGTGTGGCAGCAACATTAACACTGAGTGTGGCAGCAACAACAGCAACATTAAAACTGAGTGTGGCAGCAACAACAGCAACATTAACACCGAGTGAGGCAGCAACAACAGCAACATTAACACGGAGTGTGGCAGCAACAACAGCAACATTAACACTGAGTGAGGCAGCAACAACACCAACATTAACACTGATGCAGCAACAACAGCAACATTAACACAGTGTGGCAGCAACAACACCAACATTAACACTGAGTGTGGCAGCAACAACAGCAACAATAACACTGAGTGTGGCAGCAACAACAGCAACATTAATACTGAGTGAGGCAGCAACAAAAGCAACATTAACACTGAGTGAGGGAGCAACAACAGCAACATTAACACTGAGTGTGGCAGCAACAACAGCAACATTAACACTGAGTGAGGCAGCAACAACAGCAACATTAACACTGAGTGAGGCAGCAACAACAGCAACATTAACACTGAGTGAGGCAGCAACAACAGCAACATTAACACTGAGTGTGGCAGCAACATTAACACTGAGTGAGGCAGAAACAACAGCAACATTAACACTGAGTGAGGCAGCAACAACACCAACATTAACACTGATGCAGCAACAACAGCAACATTAACACTGAGTGTGGCAGCAACAACAGCAACATTAACACTGAGTGTGGCAGCAACAACAGCAACAATAACACTGAGTGAGGCAGCAACAACAGCAACATTAACACTGAGTGAGGCAGCAACAACAGCAACATTAACACTGAGTGAGGCAGCAACAACAGCAACATTAACACTGAGTGTGGCAACAACAACAGCAACATTAACACTGAGTGTGGCAGCAACATTAACACTGAGTGTGGCAGCAACAACAGCAACATTAACACAGTGTGGCAGCAACATTAACACTGAGTGTGGCAGCAACAACACCAACATTAGCACTGAGTGTGGCAGCAAAAACACCAACATTAACACTGAGTGAGGCAGCAACATTAACACTGAGTGAGGCAGCAACAACAGCAACATTAACACTGAGTGTGGCAGCAACAACAGCAACATTAACACTGAGTGTGATAGCAACAACAGCAACATTAACACTGAGTAACGCAGCAACAACAGCAACATTAACACTGAGTGATTCAGCAACAACAGCAACATTAACACTGAGTGCGGCAGCAACATTAACACTGAGTGTGGCAGCAACAACAGCAACATTAACACTGAGTGTGGCAGCAACATTAACACTGAGTGTGGCAGCAACAACAGCAGTCATAACACTGAGTGTGGCAGCAACAACAGCAACATTAACACTGAGTATGGCAGCAACAACAGCAACATTAACACTGAGTGTGGCAGCAACAACAGCAACATTAACACTGAGTGTGGCAGCAACAACAGCAACATTAACACTGAGTAAGGCAGCAACAACAGCAACATTAACACTGAGTGTGGCAGCAACAACAGCAACATTAACACTGAGTGTGGCAGCAACATTAACACTGAGTGTGGCAGCAACAACAGCAACAATAACACTGAGTGTGGCAGCAACAACAGCAACATTAACACTGAGTATGGCAGCAACATTAACACTGAGTGAGGCAGCAACAACACCAACATTAACACTGAGTGTGGCAGCAACAACACCAACATTAACACTGAGTGAGGCAGCAACATTAACACTGAGTGTGGCAGCAACAACAGCAACATTAACACTGAGTGAGGCAGCAACAACAGTAACATTAACACTGAGTGTGGCAGCAACCACAGCAACATTAACACTGAGTGTGGCAGCAACAACAGTAACATTAACACTGAGTGTGGCAGCAACCACGGCAACATTAACACTGAGTGAGGCAGCAACAACAGCAACATTAACACTGAGTGTGGCAGCAACAACACCAACAATAACACTGAGTGAGGCAGCAACAACAGCAACATTAACACTGAGTGTGGCAGCAACATTAACACAGTGTGGCAGCAACAACAGCAACATTAACACTGAGTGTGGCAGCAACAACAGCAACATTAACACTGAGTGTGGCAGCAACAACAGCAACATTAACACTGAGTGTGGCAGCAACATTAACACTGAGTGTGGCAGCAACAACAGCAACATTAACACTGAGTGAGGCAGCAACAACAGCATCATTAACACTGAGTGTGGCAGCAACAACACCAACATTAACACTGAGTGAGGCAGCAACATTAACACTGAGTGTGGCAGCAACAACAGCAACATTAACACTGAGTGTGGCAGCAACAACAGCAACATTAACAATGAGTGAGGCAGCAACATTAACACTGAGTGTGGCAGCAACAACAGCAACATTAACACTGAGTGTGGCAGCAACATTAACACTGAGTGAGGCAGCAACAACAGCAACATTAACACTGAGTGTGGCAGCAACAACACCAACATTAACACTGAGTGAGGCAGCAACATTAACACTGAGTGTGGCAGCAACAACAGCAACATTAACACTGAGTGAGGCAGCAACAACAGCAACATTAACACTGAGTGTGGCAGCAACATTAACACTGAGTGAGGCAGCAACAACAGCAACATTAACACTGAGTGTGGCAGCAACAACAGTAACATTAACACTGAGTGTGGCAGCAACATTAACACTGAGTGTGGCAGCAACAACAGCAACATTAACACTGAGTGTGGCAGCAACAATAGCAACATTAACACTGAGTGTGGCAGCAACATTAACACTGAGTGAGGCAGCAACCACAGCAACATTAACACTGAGTGTGGCAGCAACAACAGTAACATTAACACTGAGTGTGGCAGCAACAACAGTAACATTAACACTGAGTGTGGCAGCAACATTAACACTGAGTGAGGCAGCAACAACAGCAACATTAACACTGAGTGTGGCTGCAACAACAGCAACATTAACACTGAGTGTGGCAACAACAACAGCAACATTAACACTGAGTGTGGCAGCAACATTAACACTGAGTGTGGCAGCAACATTAACACTGAGTGTGGCAGCAACATTAACACTGAGTGTGGCAGCAACAACACCATCATTAACACTGAGTGAGGCAGCAACGTTAACACTGAGTGAGGCAGCAATATTAACACTGAGTGTGGCAGCAACAACAGCAACATTAACACTGAGTGAGGCACCAACATTAACACTGAGTGTGGCAGCAACAACAGCAACATTAACACTGAGTGTGGCAGCAACAACAGCAACATTAGCACTGAGTGTGGCAGCAACAACAGCAACATTAACACTGAGTGAGGCAGCAACAACAGCAACATAAGCACTGAGTGAGGCAGCAACAACAGCAACATTAAAACTGAGTGTGGCAGCAACAACAGCAACATTAACACTGAGTGTGGCAGCAACATTAAAACTGAGTGTGGCAGCAACAACAGCAACATTAACACTGAGTGAGGCAGCAACAACAGCAACATTAGCACTGAGTGAGGCAGCAACAACAGCAACATTAACACTGAGTGAGGCAGCAACATTAAAACTGAGTGTGGCAGCAACAACAGCAACATTAACACTGAGTAAGGCAGCAACAACTGCAACATTAACACTGAGTGAGGCAGCAACAAAAGCAACATTAACACTGTGTGTAGCAGCAACAACAGCAACATTAACACTGAGTGAGGCAGCAACAACAGCAACATTAACACTGAGTGAGGCAGCAACAACAGCAACATTAACACTGAGTGATGCAGCAACAACAGCAACATTAACACTGAGTGTGGCAGCAACATTAACACTGAGTGTGGCAGCAACAACAGCAACATTAAAACTGAGTGTGGCAGCAACAACAGCAACATTAACACCGAGTGAGGCAGCAACAACAGCAACATTAACACTGAGTGTGGCAGCAACATTAACACTGAGTGTGGCAGCAACCACAGCAACATTAACACTGAGTGTGGCAGCAACAACAGCAACATTAACACAGTGTGGCAGCAACAACAGCAACATTAACACTGAGTGAGGCAGCAACAACAGCAACATTAACACTGAGTGTGGCAGCAACATTAACGCTGAGTGTGGCAGCAACATCAGCAACATTAACACTGAGTGAGGCAGCAATATTAACACTGAGTGTGGCAGCAACAACAGCAACATTAACACTGAGTGAGGCAGCAACATTAACACTGAGTGAGGCAGGAACATTAACACTGAGTGTGGCAGCAACAACAGCAACATTAACACTGATTGTGGCAGCAACATTAACACTGAGTGAGGCAGCAACAACAGCAACATTAACACTGAGTGAGGCAGCAACAACAGCAACATTAACACTGAGTGTGGCAGCAACAACAGCAACATTAACACTGAGTGAGGCAGCAACAACAGCAACATTAACACTGAGTGTGGCAGCAACAACAGCAACATTAACACTGAGGCAGCAACAACAGCAACATTAACACTGAGTGTGGCAGCAACAACAGCAACATTAACACTGAGTGTGGCAACAACAACAGCAACATTAACACTGAGTGTGGCAGCAACATTAACACTGAGTGTGGCAGCAACAACAGCAACATTAACACTGAGTGTGGCAGCAACATTAACACTGAGTGTGGCAGCAACAACACCAACATTAACACTGAGTGTGGCAGCAACAACACCAACATTAACACTGAGTGTGGCATCAACATTAACACTGAGTGTGGCAACAACAACAGCAACATTAACACTGAGTGTGGCAGCAACATTAACACTGAGTGTGGCAGCAACAACAGCAACATTAACACTGAGTGTGGCAGCAACGTTAACACTGAGTGAGGCAGCAATATTAACACTGAGTGTGGCAGCAACAACAGCAACATTAACACTGAGTGAGGCAGCAACATTAACACTGAGTGAGGCAGCAACATTAACACTGATTGTGGCAGCAACAACAGCAACATTAACACTGAGTGAGGCAGCAACATTAACACTGAGTGAGGCAGCAACAACAGCAACATTAGCACTGAGTGAGGCAGCAACAACAGCAACATTAAAACTGAGTGAGGCAGCAACAACAGCAACATTAACACTGAGTGAGGCAGCAACAACAGCAACATTAACACTGAGTGAGGCAGCAACAACAGCAACATTAACACTGAGTAAGGCAGGAACAACACCAACATTAACACTGAGTGAGGCAGCAACAAAAGCAACATTAACACTGAGTGAGGCAGCAATAACAGCAACATTAACACTGAGTGAGGCAGCAACAACAGCAACATTAACACTGAGTGTGGCAGCAACAACAGGAACATTAACACTGAGTGTGGCAGCAACTACAGCAACATTAACACTGATTGTGGCAGCAACATTAACACTGAGTGTGGCAGCAAGAACAACAACATTAACACTGAGTGTGGCAGCAAGAACATCAACATTAACACTGAGTGTGGCAGCAACAACAGCAACATTAACACTGAGTGAGGCAGCAACAACAGCAACATTATTACTGAGTGAGGCAGCAACATTAACACTGAGTGAGGCAGCAACAACAGCAACATTAACACTGAGTGTGGCAGCAACCACAGCAACATTAACACTGAGTGAGGCAGCAACAACAGCAACATTAACACTGAGTGTGGCAGCAACAACAGCAACATTAACACTGAGTGTGGCAACAACAACAGCAACATTAACACTGAGTGTGGCAGCAACATTAACACTGAGTGTGGCAGCAACAACAGCAACATTAACACTGAGTGAGGCAGCAACAACAGCAACATTAACACTGAGTGTGGCAGCAACAACAGCAACATTAACACTGAGTGTGGCAACAACAACAGCAACATTAACACTGAGTGTGGCAGCAACATTAACACTGAGTGTGGCAGCAACAACAGCAACATTAACACTGAGTGAGGCAGCAACAACAGCAACATTAACACTGAGTGTGGCAGCAACATTAACACTGAGTGTGGCAGCAACATTAACACAGTGTTGCAGCAACATTAACATTGAGTGTGGCAGCAACATTAACACTGAGTGTGGCAGCAACAACAGCAACATTAACACTGAGTGTGGCAACAACAACAGCAACATTAACACTGAGTGTGGCAGCAACATTAACACTGAGTGTGGCAGCAACAACAGCAACATTAACACTGATTGTGGCAGCAACATTAACACTGAGTGAGGCAGCAACAACAGCAACATTAACACTGAGTGTGGCAGCAACAACAGCAACATTAACACTGAGTGTGGCAACAACAACAGCAACATTAACACTGAGTGTGGCAGCAACATTAACACTGAGTGTGGCAGCAACATTAACACTGAGTGTGGCAGCAACATTAACACTGAGTGTGGCAGCAACAACAGCAACATTAACACTGAGTGTGGCAGCAACAACACCAACATTAACACTGAGGGAGGCAGCAACGTTAACACTGAGTGAGGCAGCAATATTAACACTGAGTGTGGCAGCAACAACAGCAACATTAACACTGAGTGAGGCAGCAACATTGACACTGAGTGTGGCAGCAACAACAGCAACATTAACACTGAGTGAGGCAGCAACAACAGCAACATTAACACTGAGTGTGGCAGCAACAACAGCAACATTAACACTGAGTGTGGCAACAACAACAGCAACATTAACACTGAGTGTGGCAGCAACATTAACACTGAGTGTGGCAGCAACATTAACACTGAGTGTGGCAGCAACAACAGCAACATTAACACTGAGTGAGGCAGCAACAACAGCAACATTAACACTGAGTGTGGCAGCAACATTAACACTGAGTGTGGCAGCAACATTAACACAGTGTTGCAGCAACATTAACATTGAGTGTGGCAGCAACATTAACACTGAGTGTGGCAGCAACAACAGCAACATTAACACTGAGTGTGGCAACAACAACAGCAACATTAACACTGAGTGTGGCAGCAACATTAACACTGAGTGTGGCAGCAACAACAGCAACATTAACACTGATTGTGGCAGCAACATTAACACTGAGTGAGGCAGCAACAACAGCAACATTAACACTGAGTGTGGCAGCAACAACAGCAACATTAACACTGAGTGTGGCAACAACAACAGCAACATTAACACTGAGTGTGGCAGCAAAATTAACACTGAGTGTGGCAGCAACATTAACACTGAGTGTGGCAGCAAAAACAGCAACATTAACACTGAGTGTGGCAGCAACAACACCAACATTAACACTGAGTGAGGCAGCAACGTTAACACTGAGTGAGGCAGCAATATTAACACTGAGTGTGGCAGCAACAACAGCAACATTAACACTGAGTGAGGCAGCAACATTGACACTGAGTGTGGCAGCAACAACAGCAACATTAACACTGAGTGAGGCAGCAACAACAGCAACATTAGCACTGAGTGAGGCAGCAACAACAGCAACATTAAAACTGAGTGTGGCAGCAACAACAGCAACATTAACACTGAGTGTGGCAGCAACATTAAAACTGAGTGTGGCAGCAACAACAGCAACATTAACACTGAGTGAGGCAGCAACAACAGCAACATTAGCACTGAGTGAGGCACCAACAACAGCAACATTAACACTGAGTGAGGCAGCAACATTAAAACTGAGTGTGGCAGCAACAACAGCAACATTAACACTGAGTAAGGCAGCAACAACTGCAACATTAACACTGAGTGAGGCAGCAACAAAAGCAACATTAACACTGAGTGTAGCAGCAACAACAGCAACATTAACACTGAGTGAGGCAGCAACATTAACACTGAGTGAGGCAGCAACAACAGCAACATTAACACTGAGTGATGCAGCAACAACAGCAACATTAACACTGAGTGTGGCAGCAACATTAACACTGAGTGTGGCAGCAACAACAGCAACATTAAAACTGAGTGTGGCAGCAACAACAGCAACATTAACACCGAGTGAGGCAGCAACAACAGCAACATTAACACGGAGTGTGGCAGCAACAACAGCAACATTAACACTGAGTGAGGCAGCAACAACACCAACATTAACACTGATGCAGCAACAACAGCAACATTAACACAGTGTGGCAGCAACAACACCAACATTAACACTGAGTGTGGCAGCAACAACAGCAACAATAACACTGAGTGTGGCAGCAACAACAGCAACATTAATACTGAGTGAGGCAGCAACAAAAGCAACATTAACACTGAGTGAGGGAGCAACAACAGCAACATTAACACTGAGTGTGGCAGCAACAACAGCAACATTAACACTGAGTGAGGCAGCAACAACAGCAACATTAACACTGAGTGAGGCAGCAACAACAGCAACATTAACACTGAGTGAGGCAGCAACAACAGCAACATTAACACTGAGTGTGGCAGCAACATTAACACTGAGTGAGGCAGAAACAACAGCAACATTAACACTGAGTGAGGCAGCAACAACACCAACATTAACACTGATGCAGCAACAACAGCAACATTAACACTGAGTGTGGCAGCAACAACAGCAACATTAACACTGAGTGTGGCAGCAACAACAGCAACAATAACACTGAGTGAGGCAGCAACAACAGCAACATTAACACTGAGTGAGGCAGCAACAACAGCAACATTAACACTGAGTGAGGCAGCAACAACAGCAACATTAACACTGAGTGTGGCAACAACAACAGCAACATTAACACTGAGTGTGGCAGCAACATTAACACTGAGTGTGGCAGCAACAACAGCAACATTAACACAGTGTGGCAGCAACATTAACACTGAGTGTGGCAGCAACAACACCAACATTAGCACTGAGTGTGGCAGCAAAAACACCAACATTAACACTGAGTGAGGCAGCAACATTAACACTGAGTGAGGCAGCAACAACAGCAACATTAACACTGAGTGTGGCAGCAACAACAGCAACATTAACACTGAGTGTGATAGCAACAACAGCAACATTAACACTGAGTAACGCAGCAACAACAGCAACATTAACACTGAGTGATTCAGCAACAACAGCAACATTAACACTGAGTGCGGCAGCAACATTAACACTGAGTGTGGCAGCAACAACAGCAACATTAACACTGAGTGTGGCAGCAACATTAACACTGAGTGTGGCAGCAACAACAGCAGTCATAACACTGAGTGTGGCAGCAACAACAGCAACATTAACACTGAGTATGGCAGCAACAACAGCAACATTAACACTGAGTGTGGCAGCAACAACAGCAACATTAACACTGAGTGTGGCAGCAACAACAGCAACATTAACACTGAGTAAGGCAGCAACAACAGCAACATTAACACTGAGTGTGGCAGCAACAACAGCAACATTAACACTGAGTGTGGCAGCAACATTAACACTGAGTGTGGCAGCAACAACAGCAACAATAACACTGAGTGTGGCAGCAACAACAGCAACATTAACACTGAGTATGGCAGCAACATTAACACTGAGTGAGGCAGCAACAACACCAACATTAACACTGAGTGTGGCAGCAACAACACCAACATTAACACTGAGTGAGGCAGCAACATTAACACTGAGTGTGGCAGCAACAACAGCAACATTAACACTGAGTGAGGCAGCAACAACAGTAACATTAACACTGAGTGTGGCAGCAACCACAGCAACATTAACACTGAGTGTGGCAGCAACAACAGTAACATTAACACTGAGTGTGGCAGCAACCACGGCAACATTAACACTGAGTGAGGCAGCAACAACAGCAACATTAACACTGAGTGTGGCAGCAACAACACCAACAATAACACTGAGTGAGGCAGCAACAACAGCAACATTAACACTGAGTGTGGCAGCAACATTAACACAGTGTGGCAGCAACAACAGCAACATTAACACTGAGTGTGGCAGCAACAACAGCAACATTAACACTGAGTGTGGCAGCAACAACAGCAACATTAACACTGAGTGTGGCAGCAACATTAACACTGAGTGTGGCAGCAACAACAGCAACATTAACACTGAGTGAGGCAGCAACAACAGCATCATTAACACTGAGTGTGGCAGCAACAACACCAACATTAACACTGAGTGAGGCAGCAACATTAACACTGAGTGTGGCAGCAACAACAGCAACATTAACACTGAGTGTGGCAGCAACAACAGCAACATTAACAATGAGTGAGGCAGCAACATTAACACTGAGTGTGGCAGCAACAACAGCAACATTAACACTGAGTGTGGCAGCAACATTAACACTGAGTGAGGCAGCAACAACAGCAACATTAACACTGAGTGTGGCAGCAACAACAGCAACATTAACACTGAGTGAGGCAGCAACATTAACACTGAGTGTGGCAGCAACAACAGCAACATTAACACTGAGTGAGGCAGCAACAACAGCAACATTAACACTGAGTGTGGCAGCAACATTAACACTGAGTGAGGCAGCAACAACAGCAACATTAACACTGAGTGTGGCAGCAACAACAGTAACATTAACACTGAGTGTGGCAGCAACATTAACACTGAGTGTGGCAGCAACAACAGCAACATTAACACTGAGTGTGGCAGCAACAATAGCAACATTAACACTGAGTGTGGCAGCAACATTAACACTGAGTGAGGCAGCAACCACAGCAACATTAACACTGAGTGTGGCAGCAACAACAGTAACATTAACACTGAGTGTGGCAGCAACAACAGTAACATTAACACTGAGTGTGGCAGCAACATTAACACTGAGTGAGGCAGCAACAACAGCAACATTAACACTGAGTGTGGCTGCAACAACAGCAACATTAACACTGAGTGTGGCAACAACAACAGCAACATTAACACTGAGTGTGGCAGCAACATTAACACTGAGTGTGGCAGCAACATTAACACTGAGTGTGGCAGCAACATTAACACTGAGTGTGGCAGCAACAACACCATCATTAACACTGAGTGAGGCAGCAACGTTAACACTGAGTGAGGCAGCAATATTAACACTGAGTGTGGCAGCAACAACAGCAACATTAACACTGAGTGAGGCACCAACATTAACACTGAGTGTGGCAGCAACAACAGCAACATTAACACTGAGTGTGGCAGCAACAACAGCAACATTAGCACTGAGTGTGGCAGCAACAACAGCAACATTAACACTGAGTGAGGCAGCAACAACAGCAACATAAGCACTGAGTGAGGCAGCAACAACAGCAACATTAAAACTGAGTGTGGCAGCAACAACAGCAACATTAACACTGAGTGTGGCAGCAACATTAAAACTGAGTGTGGCAGCAACAACAGCAACATTAACACTGAGTGAGGCAGCAACAACAGCAACATTAGCACTGAGTGAGGCAGCAACAACAGCAACATTAACACTGAGTGAGGCAGCAACATTAAAACTGAGTGTGGCAGCAACAACAGCAACATTAACACTGAGTAAGGCAGCAACAACTGCAACATTAACACTGAGTGAGGCAGCAACAAAAGCAACATTAACACTGTGTGTAGCAGCAACAACAGCAACATTAACACTGAGTGAGGCAGCAACAACAGCAACATTAACACTGAGTGAGGCAGCAACAACAGCAACATTAACACTGAGTGATGCAGCAACAACAGCAACATTAACACTGAGTGTGGCAGCAACATTAACACTGAGTGTGGCAGCAACAACAGCAACATTAAAACTGAGTGTGGCAGCAACAACAGCAACATTAACACCGAGTGAGGCAGCAACAACAGCAACATTAACACTGAGTGTGGCAGCAACAACAGCAACATTAACACTGAGTGAGGCAGCAACAACACCAACATTAACACTGATGCAGCAACAACAGCAACATTAACACAGTGTGGCAGCAACAACACCAACATTAACACTGAGTGTGGCAGCAACAACAGCAACAATAACACTGAGTGTGGCAGCAACAACAGCAACATTAACACTGAGTGAGGCAGCAACAAAAGCAACATTAACACTGAGTGAGGGAGCAACAACAGCAACATTAACACTGAGTGTGGCAGCAACAACAGCAACATTAACACTGAGTGAGGCAGCAACAACAGCAACATTAACACTGAGTGAGGCAGCAACAACAGCAACATTAACACTGAGTGAGGCAGCAACAACAGCAACATTAACACTGAGTGTGGCAGCAACATTAACACTGAGTGAGGCAGAAACAACAGCAACATTAACACTGAGTGAGGCAGCAACAACACCAACATTAACACTGATGCAGCAACAACAGCAACATTAACACTGAGTGTGGCAGCAACAACAGCAACATTAACACTGAGTGTGGCAGCAACAACAGCAACAATAACACTGAGTGAGGCAGCAACAACAGCAACATTAACACTGAGTGAGGCAGCAACATTAACACTGAGTGTGGCAGCAACATTAACACTGAGTGTGGCAGCAACAACACCAACATTAACACTGAGTGAGGCAGCAACGTTAACACTGAGTGAGGCAGCAATATTAACACTGAGTGTGGCAGCAACAACAGCAACATTAACACTGAGTGAGGCAGCAACATTAACACTGAGTGTGGCAGCAACAACAGCAACATTAACACTGAGTGTGGCAGCAACAACAGCAACATTAGCACTGAGTGTGGCAGCAACAACAGCAACATTAACACTGAGTGAGGCAGCAACAACAGCAACATAAGCACTGAGTGAGGCAGCAACAACAGCAACATTAAAACTGAGTGTGGCAGCAACAACAGCAACATTAACACTGAGTGTGGCAGCAACATTAAAACTGAGTGTGGCAGCAACAACAGCAACATTAACACTGAGTGAGGCAGCAACAACAGCAACATTAGCACTGAGTGAGGCAGCAACAACAGCAACATTAACACTGAGTGAGGCAGCAACATTAAAACTGAGTGTGGCAGCAACAACAGCAACATTAACACTGAGTAAGGCAGCAACAACTGCAACATTAACACTGAGTGAGGCAGCAACAAAAGCAACATTAACACTGAGTGTAGCAGCAACAACAGCAACATTAACACTGAGTGAGGCAGCAACAACAGCAACATTAACACTGAGTGAGGCAGCAACAACAGCAACATTAACACTGAGTGATGCAGCAACAACAGCAACATTAACACTGAGTGTGGCAGCAACATTAACACTGAGTGTGGCAGCAACAACAGCAACATTAAAACTGAGTGTGGCAGCAACAACAGCAACATTAACACCGAGTGAGGCAGCAACAACAGCAACATTAACACTGAGTGTGGCAGCAACAACAGCAACATTAACACTGAGTGAGGCAGCAACAACACCAACATTAACACTGATGCAGCAACAACAGCAACATTAACAGTGTGGCAGCAACAACACCAACATTAACACTGAGTGTGGCAGCAACAACAGCAACAATAACACTGAGTGTGGCAGCAACAACAGCAACATTAACACTGAGTGAGGCAGCAACAAAAGCAACATTAACACTGAGTGAGGGAGCAACAACAGCAACATTAACACTGAGTGTGGCAGCAACAACAGCAACATTAACTCTGAGTGAGGCAGCAACAACAGCAACATTAACACTGAGTGAGGCAGCAACAACAGCAACATTAACACTGAGTGAGGCAGCAACAACAGCAACATTAACACTGAGTGTGGCAGCAACATTAACACTGAGTGAGGCAGAAACAACAGCAACATTAACACTGAGTGAGGCAGCAACAACACCAACATTAACACTGATGCAGCAACAACAGCAACATTAACACTGAGTGTGGCAGCAACAACAGCAACATTAACACTGAGTGTGGCAGCAACAACAGCAACAATAACACTGAGTGAGGCAGCAACAACAGCAACATTAACACTGAGTGAGGCAGCAACAACAGCAACATTAACACTGAGTGAGGCAGCAACAACAGCAACATTAACACTGAGTGTGGCAGCAACAACAGCAACATTAACACAGTGTGGCAGCAACATTAACACTGAGTGTGGCAGCAACAACACCAACATTAGCACTGAGTGTGGCAGCAAAAACACCAACATTAACACTGAGTGAGGCAGCAACATTAACACTGAGTGAGGCAGCAACAACAGCAACATTAACACTGAGTGTGGCAGCAACAACAGCAACATTAACACTGAGTGTGACAGTAACAACAGCAACATTAACACTGAGTAAGGCAGCAACAACAGCAACATTAACACTGAGTGAGGCAGCAACAACAGCAACATTAACACTGAGTGCGGCAGCAACATTAACACTGAGTGTGGCAGCAACAACAGCAACATTAACACTGAGTGTGGCAGCAACATTAACACTGAGTGTGGCAGCAACAACAGCAGTAATAACACTGAGTGTGGCAGCAACAACAGCAACATTAACACTGAGTATGGCAGCAACAACACCAACATTAACACTGAGTGTGGCAGCAACAACAGCAACATTAACACTGAGTGTGGCAGCAACAACAGCAACATTAATGTAACACGGGTTAGGTTCCTCTCCCTTTACTTCCTTCTTTCTTTGCCCTCTACCCGTATTCTTACTATTTGTCCTCTACCAAGGGACTCCAAAACTTTTACCAAAGCCAACTCCACGCCACGTGGTCCTAAGACGATTGACCGACTTAGGATTCTACACCCAGTATGACGTGATCTAAGCTCTGAGCAAAACCCTAGAGTCGCCTCTATGCTGCCACCACCAGACCAGCTCTACAGAGCAATGATCGAGGTCTGGATCGATCACGCTAATTAATCAACCTTGGGGCTTGATCCCCACTAGTAGTTTATAACCTCGGAAACTTGAGTGTGGAATTAATTACACGGTAATGATAATTCCGATTCGATGTTAGAATCGGCGCCCAATACAACTCTGCCTCGTGTGGACCACGTGACCAGGACAAGTATACACATAACCAAATGGAAACAATAAAAATGCAAATTATTAACTTAATTTATTAAAAGAAACTAAAACAAAAATCTAAATGTGTTCACTCCCTATCACTTTAACACTCCCTACTTGACCTGAATGGCAAATGAGAAGACTATTTCTATACATAACCATAGCAACTATACCTCTATGTTTTCCAGCTAAGATGTTGTGCTGGTCTTGGGGAGAGGTAAGATGGTTGACCTCTCCCAGCTGCTCCCGTATTCACACTGATCTCCTCCTTGTCTGGTCTACCCCAGATAAGAGTATTGTATCCTTCCGCCTAGTCAAAGTTCTACCCAGTTACTAGCAAGGTTTAAGTTATAACAATTAACCTCTGTTTGTACTGAATTGATCCAGACTGGTTGAATTATTTTACTTTAATTAGATTACACAAACATCTAACGGCAAAGCTGTTCCCGATCACAAAAATGGTTATTAAAACTTTGAGAAATATTAGACATGTCAACCCTGCTGACCTATGACCGCCGGTCACTCCGCCTTAAAAGTTAGATCTGATTCGTGACGTCACTGATGGTGACTTAACTCAATAATTAGAATACTCTTGATATTGTATCCAGTACTATTATACAATACAATTTTAATGCAAAATGAATAAAGGCTAATTTTCTCTAAATTACTGAATACTATAGGATGATTCATTATACGCAGCTATGAACAAAGCGTTGGTTATTTCCACCGCGAATTCCCCTGGGGGTCAGGTCACCATGTGGCTCAGCTTCCCATTCTCTTTTGTCGATAAACCACTCTGGATAATTCTTACAACAGCCTAGTTTGTTACAACCCCCCCCCCGCACAAGCACTTAGTAAACCTTGTTAATTTGTTAAAATTCACGAGGTTTAGTATCCAAACCCACAATTCAACTCATGCCACAAACAAAAGCTAACCTAACTAATAAAATTTGACAAATAATAGTCCAACATCATAATGAACATGTTCATATTTCATAAATTTCTCAGCTGTCAACTGACAGCAATCCTCCAATATCAGGAAACATACATCCTACCCTTACTGACATAGCTAAATAACATGTCCCTACTCTACCATCAAAAACTAGCTATTAAACTCTCTTGGCTCTTCACTAGCCAAGTCCATGTGTCCTCTAGAGCCGGCCACACCGTGCTCAACCAAACATTAGAGTATATCTTCAGACTGAACTTTCAGTCATCCGGGAGCGTACTACGGAACTATCAAGCTCACATCCGTGTACTAACCACTCCCCATCAATGTCAACCTTGACAACCTTGACAAGGAACACACCTAATGTTTATTACATGTATCTAAAAAATAAAAAAAATCCTATACTATATCACAGGTTTCAGCTGACTGTACAGCCAAGTGTTCTCACTCACTAGAAGTGTCAATGTTTATATTGGTCCGCCTCTCCTGTGTTCAAACATTCTGAAAAAAATAGCACAACATAATTTTCCATAACCGTTTGTTCTGGGCTGAGACAATTACACAGGGGCTTCGATTTTGATTACTGACCAATTTATAGAGTAAAATTCATATATTATACCAGAATTATTTTAAATCTGTTTTTCAACATTTATAAAGTATTGATTCTAAATCTGTTTTTCAACATTTAAACAAAAGTGTCCAGGTGTTCTTTACACAGATGTTCAGAGCCAACTTTGTTGTTTGTATCAATTGTTCATATTGAGTAATCGAGAAAAAAAAAATCGATGCTGCTGGATGCTGAATGTAGTCGCTGACGATGACGGTGTCGATCTTGCTTCTTCCCATGTGTAGACATCAATACCTGGTCCTCTTGTACTCCCATCCGGTACTCCTGAATGACGACAGAGTGTAGTAGAGCGGAGTGCCAAGTGACAGCTGTAGAATACTGTTACTTCGGCCATTAATCTTGCTCTCGACAGTCCACACGCCTTCGTATCAATCACAGTTCACACGGCAGTCTTGATGTTAAACTTGACGGCGCAGATGACCACAGCAGAGCAGGACTGGATGTACCAACGGTGTCTCTTAACGGGAGTGGTGTCAGAAGGTCGTAGAGGCGGGTTGCTTGTTTGCAGAACAGGTGAATCTCGTCTTCCATCATTGCTCACGTCATCTCAGGCGTTTCTTGATGTCACCAGGTTACTAGGCCGTAAACACCAACTGTGTATACCCTCGTACCGCCGACTTTAGGCCAAAGGAGACAATTTTGCGACCTTCTATTGGTGAGTCCCGGTACTCTGTAGGGAAACCGTGCCTTCCACCTGTGACCGCCTTACTTCCGCTTTCTTGTTACTTCAGATGACGTAATCATTAATCTTCCGGCGAAATTCTTGAGTACTGCTACGTGCTTTCCATTTCTTGACCTCTCCTTCACCACTGCTGGAATGGCTGCAGTCTTGATGACGCAGCAGGTGGGTATTGGTGATCTCGAGACAGCTACCCCGGCGTTGTATGGCACCTCCGGTGACTGCTATAATGTGGACAGCTCGCTGGCCCTGACAACCTCGTTAGTGACGTGAGGCGTCGGCCGGGTGACTCTTGGACAGTCACTCATCCCCAAAGTAACTGATGTATGGGTTACTGGGTCTGGTGGGGGGAGGGCTTTGTGTAACGTGCCTCCCCCTCGGTCTTTACAGACAAGGGTTCACGTGTGGCTGGAACAACTGGGTCGGTGTACCAATCAGACCTGGGAACAGACAGACACAACACAGCGGAAGCATAGATATACTCTGGGTTTGGTGGAGGTGGAACCCCAGAGCACGGTAAAAGTTGCTACCTGAGTCAAGTATAGACATAGTACATCTCATTGCCTTTACAGGAAAATCTAATCAATACTAAATTATACTAACCAAGGAAGTTACTTTACTGTATAGCGCGAGATCTCGTCACCATAGGGTGGCGAGACTGCACCTGACTACTGATGAGCGATGACAGAGGGTCATCCTCATCTTCTGACTCGTCGGTGAAGCCATGAGTCAGCACTGCTGAGTCAGGAACTAGACCCGCTGAAGGCAGTTCTAATTCCTCTCTAGCATGATAATGTTTCAATTTATTTACGTGAATTGTCCTTTCCACCTGGTCCTCGAACACTCCTTTTATAACAAGATTAACCGGCCCCGCCCTTTTAATTACTCTATAGGGTCCTCGCCACCTCGGAGCTAGTTTCCTGCTCTGATTGGCGGGCACAGCCTCATTCACTCTCAATACGAGGCTTCCTTCCGCCAACTCAAGAGGGCGCACTTTCTTGTCATAAAAATGAGCATACCGAGTCCGTGCCTTCTTGGACGCTTCAGCTGCAATATTCCATGCATTTCTCATTTTTCCAAGGACCTCTGAAGGATAGTCCTCCCCGTATGCAACATTATGTCTGTTAAGCAGACCTGACGGGAAATTGCATGAATTACCAGTAAACAAATGAAGTGGTTGGGTGTTAATTGATTGGTGGATGGCAGTATTCAAGGCGAACTGAACATAGGGTAGGTGTTCATCCCAGGTGTTTGCATCATGTTCAGCAAGGATTGCAAGCATATCCTTGACTGAACGATTAGTCCGTTCCGTCATTCCGTTTGCTTGTGGGTGGTAGGCTGTTGTAAAAGCCGAAGTTGTCTCTAAAATCTTACAAACTTCTCTAAATATATTCCCATTGAATTCTTGACCCCGGTCAGAGACTAAAACTTTAGGAGGTCCGAATACAGTAACGAACCTACGCAAGAACGCATCTGCAACCGTACGAGAATCCTTCTGAGGTAATGCAACTAGTGTAGTGTATCTAGACAGATGGTCAACTAGCACCAACACGTATCTGTTACCTGAATGACTGTGGTGTAAATCAATCAGATCGGCCCCCACACGATCTAACGGTTCACGAATTTCAGGGAATTCCTGAAGTGGGGCTTGTACCTTAAGGGTACCTTTCCTCCTCTGGCAACGAGGGCACGACTTCACGAAATTGATTACCTCAGAAAGTAATCCTGGAAAATAAAATAGAGACTTTGCTTTTAAGTGCGTTTTAAAGATCCCCGGATGCCCTGCAATTTTTGAAGCATGTGCAAGCTTTAACGCTGATGACCGCAACGCGTCCGGAATAACTAGCTGAAATACTGCCCTATCATTCTGGCTATTAACATAATACAGGACGCCCTGTTTCATTTCAAAATCATGTATAGGTAAATTCTTTTTCTTTTTCGGGTATTTTCCTCCCTCTAAATACTCAATAATCTCTTTCCATCTAGGCTCGTTCATCTGGTATTCTCTCATTTTATCCGATGGAATGGTTTCAATGTTTTCATTAATCTGTACTGCCGCTATATTTCTACTTAGCGTATCTGGCACAACATGGGCTGGACCAGGCTTGTACAAAATCTGGAATGAGTGGGCCGAAAGTTCGTGAGACCAGCGTGACATTCGTGGGCATTTTGTTCGCTTCTTAAATATGTGTGTTAACGCTCGATGGTCTGTGTAGATTACAAAATGCCGCTGAAATAGGTAAGGCTCGAAATACCTAACTGATTCTACTACTGCCAGTGCCTCCCGATCCGTAGCTGAATAGCGAACTTCAGGTCCTTTGACCTTCCTACTGAAATAGGCTACTGGATGGGGTAAATTATCTGCGTCTCGCTGAATTAAGCACCCGCCAATAGCAATACCGCTGGCGTCAGTGTGCACTTCCCACTCTTTCTCAAAATCAGGAATAGCCAATACCGGTGTCGTGATTAGTTGGTCTTTCAGTTTGCGATAGGCCTCGTCATGTTCTGATTTCCACACAAACTTCGCATTTTTCTTTGTCAGATCAGTCAGGGGTGCTGAAATGCCAGCGAAACCTTCAATGTGACGACGAAAATATCCGGCCGCCCCCAAAAACCTACGCACGTCCTTTGCTGTCCTTGGAATAGGCATGTCAGCAATGGCGCGGCAAGAATCTGGGTCAGGTCGGATACCGTCTGGGCACACCTGGAACCCCAGAAATTTGAATTTCTGAGCCGCCAGGGTGCACTTCTGAACATTCAGCCTGAAACCTGCCTGATCTAACAACTTCAAAGTCTCAGTCAAGTCCTGTAGGTGTTCCTCAAACGTCCTGGAATATATCACAACATCATCCAGGTACGCTAAAGAATGCCTACCCAGTACCGGACTAAGGATAAAGTTGATGGCCCTCTGAAACGACGAAGGCGCTGTCTTCAAACCAAACGGCATCCTACGGAATTGATAAGTGTGCCTACCATCCGAGAATGCTGTTTTTTCCCTATCCTGTTCTGCCACCGGGATCGCCCAATACGCCGATTTTGCGTCAAGAGTTGAGAAATACTTAGCAGCACCAAATTGATCTATTATCTCCTGTATTCGGGGCAACGGATACACATCACCCTTAGTTAGTTCGTTCACCTTCCGGTAGTCAACACAGAAACGATAACTACCGTCCGGTTTCCGAACTAGCACAACAGGAGAGAGCCACGGTGACGTACTAGGCTCTATCACGCCCTGTCTCAACATTTTCTGGCACTCCTCCCTGATAATGTTCTTTGCCTGTTCCGGCAACCTCCACTGTCTTGTGTACACAGGCAAATGGTCACCAGTTGGAATGGTGTGCTCGATCTTATCAAGGAGACCAATCTGGTCATCCTCTGTCGCAAACAATTTCGGGAATTTTCGTAAAACTCCTCTCAGTGCCTTCCTATCTGCCTGTGCAACATGTTGCAAATCAAGTGCTGAAATTAATTTTTCCACTTCCTCAACATTCTGTGCAACATTTCTCGTCTCGTATTGTACTTTGGATGGTGTTTTAGTTTTCAACATATTCAGTGCACTACATTGTGCAGTGACGGCTGGCGTCTCAGCTGACTCATGGTGAAAGATTTCTGTGTCCTCCACCATGGTTCCCTGAGATACCCTATCACCTGCCCTGAAGCGAAAAGTCTTATGTGAAAGATTGACAACTGGAATGAGTGCACCTTTATCGAGCACTACAACTAAGTGATGAGGAATTAATAAACTATCACATCTCCCAGCCACCTGAAGGGTGGTACCTGGTTGTATGTGACGTCCCACGGCTACTTTAATAAATTTAACAGAATGTGGTGGGCAACTCTGTTTGGTCAATGCATGCAAGGCGCATGACCTCTTAACTGTGTCTGGAAGAGACTTAAAAATCAATTTTGGATAGTGCGCATTATATTTCAGCTTCCTCTTAATTGAAGCTACAACTGGGGGATGGTCGATCATCTCCACTGGGTAGGAAGTCTGTCCCAACTGCAACCTGCAGTTCCTAGCCCCTTTTTGAGCAGACAAGGAATAATTAAATCGCGACAGAAAATCAGTTCCCATTAAGATGTGACCAGGAAAATCAAGGTTCTCTACGATCGTACATGTGTGAGGCTGCAATGCCCCATCAATCTCAAAATTAACTGTACCTTGACCTACGATCTCAATCTTTTCCCCATTGACCGCTGTTAATGTCTTTGCGCAACGTTGAAGACGTGCATACTTAAAATTGCTGAAGGCTGACTTTTTAATTACCGTCGCCTGGCTTCCTGTATCAACAAAAGCTGTCAATCTCACACCTTCCACTTTCACCTCAAAAGTAGGCCTACCATCACTAGGAGCCTGCTTTCATGCTTTCGTAGGAGTGACTTCGCAATCCCTCTGTATATGCCCGCGCTTCCAGCAGGAGTAACACCTCCGCGGATCTCTGTTGGTACCCCGCGCAGGGTGGCTCGAACTTGCAGCTGAGGGCTGCTTCCCGCCTGATGAACCCGCGCCACAGTTCCTCGGCTTGGCTCCCTCGCCTTTACTTAACGCCTCTACGTATGGCGACAACTGAGTGCCCGGCGTCTCCGTGCGCATCTGCCTGTCTAAGGCTGTGGCGGCCTGGGGTTGGGGTTGAGGTATGGTGTGGGTGGCCTGGGGTTGGGGTGTGGATGGAGGTTGGGGTTGAGGTCTGGTGTGGGTGGCCTCGGGTTGGGGTGTGGATGGAGGTTGGGGTTGAGGTATGGTGTGGGTGGCCTCGGGTTGGGGTGTGGATTGAGGTTGGGGTTGAGGTATGGTGTGGGTGACCTCAGGCTGGGGTGTGGATTGAGGTTGGGGTGGGTATGGGGTGGCCTGGGGCTGGAATGGGTATGGGTATGGGTATGGGGTGGCCTGGGGTTGGAATGGGTATGGGTATGGGGTGGCCTGGGGTTGGAATGGGTATGGGTATGGGGTGGCCTGGGGTTGGAATGGGTATGGAGTGGCCTGGGGTTCGGGGAAGGGTTGGTATGGGAACTGAGGATGGGGTTGGTATGGGAATTGAGGATGGGGTTGGTATGGGAATTGAGGATGGGGTTGGTATGGGAATTGAGGATGGGGTGGGTATGGGAATTGAGGATGGGGTTGGTATGGGTGGTGGGGTTGGGGTGGTTGTAGTGACGGATGAGGTGTACCTAGGTGTTGTGGTATTGGTGTTATGTTGGGTAGTTCCTGCTGTTGGTGTGGTTGTTCATTTTCCCGTTGAACGGGTTGCTGTTCTCTACCGAGCGAAGTGGGACGTCCTGCCATACTAACTGAGGCCCCCTGTCTGCCCTGCTGGCATGGCGTCGATGTTCTTTGTGGGGGAACCCAAGACGGCTCTCCCCACTCTTGGGACGACTCCTCGCAAGACTCCCCACTCATGTCAATAATAGTATCTCTCCAGGGATGGAAAGATACCCTCGACTGTCCAGTCCCATGCAGAACCCGTGAACTCGTCGCTTCAGTCCCACTGTCCCCACCTGTGGTGCCAGTTGAGCTACCTGAGCGGTCCCCAGTGGTGTCGGAAGAGGTTCTATCCTCTACACTCCCATTCCCACTGGTCCCTACTGACTGGCCATTATCTGGGTTAAACATTTTCTGTGATTCCTTGTGTGCCACGTCTCTTCTAAACTACCCTTTAGTACACCCTCGACCCGGACTCACTACAACCGTGATCTTACACAAATAAAAAAAAATCACAACTCTTTTCTAAGAGAAAACTACTAAATTCCCAAAATAGGAAATACACCGATTTATCGAGAGAATCGCTGAAGTGAATCCAATGAATGAGTGTCTGCCCCGCACTCGTGTCTGACCGTGAAATATCCCGCAGTTCTATTGCTGAAACCTAAGTCCTTTACGTTAAAAAAATTAAAGAATCTAATTTATATAAAACAATTTAATTGATAACGCAACTAACGCGCAGCACTCGTGATGGATTAATAAAGAATATTTACTGTACTCGAATGCTAAGCGCGCTTGAAGTGAGCAGCGTGGCCCCTGATGACTGATGGAGCGGGACCAGCTGCGCTGAAAAAACTAAGTCCCGCGCTTTTTCGCTTAAACGCTGAAAAATCAGAATTTTTTGTTCTGAAGAAAAATAACTAGTTTTACGTTAATAAACCGCTCTAGCGATTAATATAGACACCCAGGACCTATAAATGCTTACTAAAAATTGAATTTTTATCAAAAACTGCGTTTTTACTCAATTGCTGGACTCTGCCAATTTTTCTGACTCCAAGGGAAAAAAATTTCTATCACCCCAAATATCACAAAACTCCTTTAATTCACAAAAATTTGGGTTTCTCGTTCCCAGATATAAATACGTTATTATTTACTACTGACGTTGTATACAGAACAATACTGACACATCGGGCGGTTTCAACACTCATTAATTCGAATTTTCGCCAAAATCAGAGATTTTCACCTCAAAATGGACTCTGACAAAATTACGACACGATTTTCTCGAAAAATAACTAAATTCGGCAAAAATGTAATTATCACTGTTTAATGCTTTACGAACAGAATTACGTCCCTTGCGCGCACTAGAGAGTAATACTGACCCCAGAATATACACAAAACATGAAAATTCGAATTTTCGCCAAAAAGTCAGATTCTAGCCCAAGCTGGACTTAGAAAATTTTTCACCTACGTTTCTACTGAAAACAGAGTTCTAAGTCTACAAACACAATTCTACCGTCTTACTGGTAAAAACTATAAGCTATCACTCGCATCGACTGGAGAATCCTAATGACGCCCAGATCATACACGTGACCCACGAATACAAATTAATTACAGTTAACGACTTTCCGACATTGACTTAGCCGAAAACTTATCCCAAAATACTTAGAAATATTCCGCGGACAAATAACATTTACACGCAACTTACTATCCCTTAAACTCCTTCACTTATCTATCGTGACCGACACATAGCCCTAAGTCCAGAGGATTAACTACACTCTAGCAACAACGCCTCTGACTTAAACTAATACAACAGGGAATAGCAAAAAAATGTACGCACTTAGCCTAATATGCAAGAAAATGCTAAACACTTTGATAAAAAAAATTTTAACCGGGGATTAAATTTAGGGGAAAAAAATTAATCTAGAACAACGCAAATAAACGGAAATTACTTTATAATTTGAAGTATACTTAATTCAAAAATGCACTCGACTTAATCTTATAATTGTCCCTACCGGCTCGCCGTACCACACCTAGCCTAGAGGCCACACCATCTAGGTTCCAACAGAGCGACACGCAGCTTTCAGCAACAATTATGACTAGGGACGACTCAACCTCCACTAAGTGTGCGATCACTTAGTTGTTGAATCGCTGCTAGGTAGGTTACTAGTCCGTCCCTCGGAGGCCGCAACGCCCTTCACGGATTACGTTTTTCCTAGCGTTTTGGGTCGTCTAATAACGCCCTCGGACTATCTACTGGCGTCCCACAGATATATCCGCCCCCGACAGCCCTCAAGGAACTGCTGTTGAGAGTATGGCGGCTCCCAACACCTCTGAATTAATTGCAATGGGTCGAGTATGGTACCCAGTCCAATCAACTCGGAGCGGTCTCCTTTTCAATAAATCTAATTTTAACAACCTAATCTTACTAACTAAACCTTAATCATATCAGCCCGCATGACCCAAGATTCGCCAATCCCCACTCAAACGCACTTGTGGGGCGCACTGCTAATCCTGACCCGCGGCTGTCTCCTTAGCATCCGCGCACGTGTTCGAACGGCTAGACGCGTGAGCCTTTCAACAATTTCAAACAAAATTGTTGAAACCACCGCTGTGCACCATTGTAACACGGGTTAGGTTCCTCTCCCTTTACTTCCTTCTTTCTTTGCCCTCTACCCGTATTCTTACTATTTGTTCTCTACCAAGGGACTCCAAAACTTTTACCAAAGCCAACTCCACGCCACGTGGTCCTAAGACGATTGACCGACTTAGGATTCTACACCCAGTATGACGTGATCTAAGCTCTGAGCAAAACCCTAGAGTCGCCTCTATGCTGCCACCACCAGACCAGCTCTACAGAGCAATGATCGAGGTCTGGATCGATCACGCTAATTAATCAACCTTGGGGCTTGATCCCCACTAGTAGTTTATAACCTCGGAAACTTGAGTGTGGAATTAATTACACGGTAATGATAATTCCGATTCGATGTTAGAATCGGCGCCCAATACAACTCTGCCTCGTGTGGACCACGTGACCAGGACAAGTATACACATAACCAAATGGAAACAATAAAAATGCAAATTATTAACTTAATTTATTAAAAGAAACTAAAACAAAAATCTAAATGTGTTCACTCCCTATCACTTTAACACTCCCTACTTGACCTGAATGGCAAATGAGAAGACTATTTCTATACATAACCATAGCAACTATACCTCTATGTTTTCCAGCTAAGATGTTGTGCTGGTCTTGGGGAGAGGTAAGATGGTTGACCTCTCCCAGCTGCTCCCGTATTCACACTGATCTCCTCCTTGTCTGGTCTACCCCAGACAAGAGTATTGTATCCTTCCGCCTAGTCAAAGTTCTACCCAGTTACTAGCAAGGTTTAAGATATAACAATTAACCTCTGTTTGTACTGAATTGATCCAGACTGGTTGAATTATTTTACTTTAATTAGATTACACAAACATCTAACGGCAAAGCTGTTCCCGATCACAAAAATGGTTATTAAAACTTTGAGAAATATTAGACATGTCAACCCTGCTGACCTATGACCGCCGGTCACTCCGCCTTAAAAGTTAGATCTGATTCGTGACGTCACTGATGGTGACTTAACTCAATAATTAGAATACTTTTGATATTGTATCCAGTACTATTATACAATACAATTTTAATGCAAAATGAATAAAGGCTAATTTTCTCTAAATTACTGAATACTATAGGATGATTCATTATACGCAGCTATGAACAAAGCGTTGGTTATTTCCACCGCGAATTCCCCTGGGGGTCAGGTCACCATGCGGCTCAGCTTCCCATTCTCTTTTGTCGATAAACCACTCTGGATAATTCTTACAACAGCCTAGTTTGTTACATTAACACTGAGTAAGGCAGCAACAACAGCAACATTAACACTGAGTGTGGCAGCAACAACAGCAACATTAACACTGAGTGTGGCAGCAACATTAACACTGAGTGTGGCAGCAACAACAGCAACAATAACACTGAGTGTGGCAGCAACAACAGCAACATTAACACTGAGTATGGCAGCAACATTAACACTGAGTGAGGCAGCAACAACACCAACATTAACACTGAGTGTGGCAGCAACAACACCAACATTAACACTGAGTGAGGCAGCAACATTAACACTGAGTGTGGCAGCAACAACAGCAACATTAACACTGAGTGAGGCAGCAACAACAGTAACATTAACACTGAGTGTGGCAGCAACCACAGCAACATTAACACTGAGTGTGGCAGCAACAACAGTAACATTAACACTGAGTGTGGCAGCAACCACGGCAACATTAACACTGAGTGAGGCAGCAACAACAGCAACATTAACACTGAGTGTGGCAGCAACAACACCAACAATAACACTGAGTGAGGCAGCAACAACAGCAACATTAACACTGAGTGTGGCAGCAACATTAACACAGTGTGGCAGCAACAACAGCAACATTAACACTGAGTGTGGCAGCAACAACAGCAACATTAACACTGAGTGTGGCAGCAACAACAGCAACATTAACACTGAGTGTGGCAGCAACATTAACACTGAGTGTGGCAGCAACAACAGCAACATTAACACTGAGTGAGGCAGCAACAACAGCATCATTAACACTGAGTGTGGCAGCAACAACACCAACATTAACACTGAGTGAGGCAGCAACATTAACACTGAGTGTGGCAGCAACAACAGCAACATTAACACTGAGTGAGGCAGCAACATTAACACTGAGTGTGGCAGCAACAACAGCAACATTAACACTGAGTGTGGCAGCAACAACAGCAACATTAACACTGAGTGAGGCAGCAACATTAACACTGAGTGTGGCAGCAACAACAGCAACATTAACACTGAGTGTGGCAGCAACATTAACACTGAGTGAGGCAGCAACAACAGCAACATTAACACTGAGTGTGGCAGCAATAACAGCAACATTAACACTGAGTGTGGCAGCAACAACACCAACATTAACACTGAGTGAGGCAGCAACATTAACACTGAGTGTGGCAGCAACAACAGCAACATTAACACTGAGTGAGGCAGCAACAACAGCAACATTAACACTGAGTGTGGCAGCAACATTAACACTGAGTGAGGCAGCAACAACAGCAACATTAACACTGAGTGTGGCAGCAACAACAGTAACATTAACACTGAGTGTGGCAGCAACATTAACACTGAGTGTGGCAGCAACAACAGCAACATTAACACTGAGTGTGGCAGCAACAACAGCAACATTAACACTGAGTGTGGCAGCAACAACAGCAACATTAACACTGAGTGTGGCAGCAACAACAGCAACATTAACACTGAGTGTGGCAGCAACATTAACACTGAGTGAGGCAGCAACCACAGCAACATTAACACTGAGTGTGGCAGCAACAACAGTAACATTAACACTGAGTGTGGCAGCAACAACAGTAACATTAACACTGAGTGTGGCAGCAACATTAACACTGAGTGTGGCAGCAACCACAGCAACATTAACACTGAGTGTGGCAGCAACAACAGCAACATTAACACTGAGTGTGACAGCAACAACAGCAACATTAACACTGAGTGAGGCAGCAACAACAGCAACATTAACAATGAGTGTGGCAGCTACATTAACACTGAGTGAGGCAGCAACCACAGCAACATTAACACTGAGTGTGGCAGCAACAACAGTAACATTAACACTGAGTGTGGCAGCAACCACAGCAACATTAACACTGAGTGTGGCAGCAACAACAGTAACATTAACACTGAGTGTGGCAGCAACCACAGCAACATTAACACTGAGTGAGGCAGCAACAACAGCAACATTAACACTGAGTGTGGCAGCAACAACAGCAACATTAACAATGAGTGTGGCAGCAACAACAGCAACATTAACACTGAGTGTGGCAGCAACAACACCAATAATAATACTGAGTGAGGCAGCAACAACAGCAACATTAACACTGAGTGTGGCAGCAACATTAACACAGTGTGGCAGCAACAACAGCAACATTAACACTGAGTGTGGCAGCAACATTAACACTGAGTGAGGCAGCAACCACAGCATCATTAACACTGAGTGTGGCAGCAACAACAGCAACATTAACACTGAGTGAGGCAGCAACAACAGCAACATTAACACTGAGTGAGGCAGCAACAACAGCAACATTAACACTGAGTGAGGCAGCAACAACAGCAACATTAACACAGTGTGGTAGCAACAACACCAACATTAACACTGAGTGAGGCAGCAACAACAGCAACATTAACACTGAGTGAGGCAGCAACAAAAGCAACATTAACACTGAGTAATACAGCAACAACAGCAACATTAACACTGAGTGAGGCAGCAACAACAGCAACATTAACACTGAGTGAGGCAGCAACAAGAGCAACATTAACACTGAGTGATGCAGCAACAACAGCAACATTAACACTGAGTGTGTCAGCAACATTAACACTGAGTGTGGCAGCAACAACAGCAACATTAACAATGAGTGTGGCAGCTACATTAACACTGAGTGAGGCAGCAACCACAGCAACATTAACACTGAGTGTGGCAGCAACAACAGTAACATTAACACTGAGTGTGGCAGCAACCACAGCAACATTAACACTGAGTGTGGCAGCAACAACAGTAACATTAACACTGAGTGTGGCAGCAACCACAGCAACATTAACACTGAGTGAGGCAGCAACAACAGCTACATTAACACTGAGTGTGGCAGCAACAACAGCAACATTAACAATGAGTGTGGCAGCAACAACAGCAACATTAACACTGAGTGTGGCAGCAACAACACCAACAATAATACTGAGTGAGGCAGCAACAACAGCAACATTAACACTGAGTGTGGCAGCAACATTAACACAGTGTGGCAGCAACAACAGCAACATTAACACTGAGTGTGGCAGCAACATTAACACTGAGTGAGGCAGCAACCACAGCATCATTAACACTGAGTGTGGCAGCAACAACAGCAACATTAACACTGAGTGAGGCAGCAACAACAGCAACATTAACACTGAGTGAGGCAGCAACAACAGCAACATTAACACTGAGTGAGGCAGCAACAACAGCAACATTAACACAGTGTGGTAGCAACAACACCAACATTAACACTGAGTGAGGCAGCAACAACAGCAACATTAACACTGAGTGAGGCAGCAACAAAAGCAACATTAACACTGAGTAATACAGCAACAACAGCAACATTAACACTGAGTGAGGCAGCAACAACAGCAACATTAACACTGAGTGAGGCAGCAACAAGAGCAACATTAACACTGAGTGATGCAGCAACAACAGCAACATTAACACTGAGTGTGTCAGCAACATTAACACTGAGTGTGGCAGCAACAACAGCAACATTAACACTGAGTGAGGCAGCAACAACAGCAACATTAACACTGAGTGAGGCAGCAACAACAGCAACATTAACACTGAGAGAGGCAGCAACATTAACACTGAGTGTGGCAGCAACAACAGCAACATTAACACTGAGTGTGGCAGCAACATTAACACTGAGTGAGGCAGCAACAACAGCAACATTAACACTGAGTGTGGCAGCAACAACAGCAACATTAACACTGAGTGTGGCAGCAACAACACCAACATTAACACTGAGTGAGGCAGCAACATTAACACTGAGTGTGGCAGCAACAACAGCAACATTAACACTGAGTGAGGCAGCAACAACAGCAACATTAACACTGAGTGTGGCAGCAACATTAACACTGAGTGAGGCAGCAACAACAGCAACATTAACACTGAGTGTGGCAGCAACAACAGTAACATTAACACTGAGTGTGGCAGCAACATTAACACTGAGTGTGGCAGCAACAACAGCAACATTAACACTGAGTGTGGCAGCAACAACAGCAACAATAACACTGAGTGTGGCAGCAACAACAGCAACATTAACACTGAGTGTGGCAGCAACAACAGCAACATTAACACTGAGTGTGGCAGCAACATTAACACTGAGTGAGGCAGCAACCACAGCAACATTAACACTGAGTGTGGCAGCAACAACAGTAACATTAACACTGAGTGTGGCAGCAACAACAGTAACATTAACACTGAGTGTGGCAGCAACATTGACACTGAGTGTGGCAGCAACCACAGCAACATTAACACTGAGTGTGGCAGCAACAACAGCAACATTAACACTGAGTGTGACAGCAACAACAGCAACATTAACACTGAGTGAGGCAGCAACAACAGCAACATTAACAATGAGTGTGGCAGCTACATTAACACTGAGTGAGGCAGCAACCACAGCAATATTAACACTGAGTGTGGCAGCAACAACAGTAACATTAACACTGAGTGTGGCAGCAACCACAGCAACATTAACACTGAGTGTGGCAGCAACAACAGTAACATTAACACTGAGTGTGGCAGCAACCACAGCAACATTAACACTGAGTGAGGCAGCAACAACAGCAACATTAACACTGAGTGTGGCAGCAACAACAGCAACATTAACAATGAGTGTGGCAGCAACAACAGCAACATTAACACTGAGTGTGGCAGCAACAACACCAACAATAATACTGAGTGAGGCAGCAACAACAGCAACATTAACACTGAGTGTGGCAGCAACATTAACACAGTGTGGCAGCAACAACAGCAACATTAACACTGAGTGTGGCATCAACATTAACACTGAGTGAGGCAGCAACCACAGCAACATTGACACTGAGTGTGGCAGCAACAACAGCAACATTAACACTGAGTGAGGCAGCAACAACAGCAACATTAACACTGAGTGAGGCAGCAACAACAGCAACATTAACACTGAGTGAGGCAGCAACAACAGCAACATTAACACAGTGTGGTAGCAACAACACCAACATTAACACTGAGTGAGGCAGCAACAACAGCAACATTAACACTGAGTGAGGCAGCAACAAAAGCAACATTAACACTGAGTAATACAGCAACAACAGCAACATTAACACTGAGTGAGGCAGCAACAACAGCAACATTAACACTGAGTGAGGCAGCAACAAGAGCAACATTAACACTGAGTGATGCAGCAACAACAGCAACATTAACACTGAGTGTGTCAGAAACATTAACACTGAGTGTGGCAGCAACAACAGCAACATTAACACTGAGTGAGGCAGCAACAACAGCAACATTAACACTGAGTGAGGCAGCAACAAAAGCAACATTAACACTGAGTAATACAGCAACAACAGCAACATTAACACTGAATGAGGCAGCAACAACAGCAACATTAACACTGAGTGAGGCAGCAACAACAGCAACATTAACACTGAGTGAGGCAGCAACAACAGCAACATTAACACAGTGTGGCAGCAACAACAGCAACATAAACACTGAGTGTGGCAGCAACAACAGCAACATTAACACTGAGTGTGGCAGCAACAACAGCAACATTAACACTGAGTGTGGCAGCAACAACAGCAACATTAACACTGAGTGAGGCAGCAACAACAGCAACATTAACACTGAGTGTGGCAGCAACATTAACACTGAGTGAGGCAGCAACAACAGCAACATTAGCACTGAGTGTGGCAGCAACAACAGCAACATTAACACTGAGTGAGGCAGCAACAACAGCAACATTAACACTGAGTGTGGCAGCAACAACAGCAACAATAACACTGAGTGTGGCAGCAACATTAACACTGAGTGTGGCAGCAACAACAGCAACAATAACACTGAGTGTGTCAGCAACAACAGCAACATTAACGCTGAGTATGGCAGCAACATTAACACTGAGTGAGGCAGCAACAACAGCAACATTAACACTGAGTGAGGCAGCAACATTAACACTGAGTGTGGCAGCAACAACAGCAACATTAACACTGAGTGAGGCAGCAACAACAGCAACATTAACACTGAGTGTGGCAGCAACATTAACACTGAGTGTGGCAGCAACAACAGCAACATTAACACTGAGTGTGGCAGCAACAACACCAACATTAACACTGAGTGAGGCAGCAACATTAACACTGAGTGTGGCAGCAACAACAGCAACATTAACACTGAGTGTGGCAGCAACAACAGCAACATTAACACTGAGTGTGGCAGCAACAACAGCAACATTAACACTGAGTGAGGCAGCAACAACAGCAACACTAACACTGAGTGTGGCAGCAACAACAGCAACATTAACACTGAGTGAGGCAGCAACAACAGCAACATTAACACTGAGTGTGGCAGCAACATTAACACTGAGTGTGGCAGCAACACCAACAACATTAACACTGAGTGAGGCAGCAACATTAACACTGAGTGTGGCAGCAACAACAGCAACATTAACACTGAGTGAGGCAGCAACAACAGCAACATTAACACTGAGTGTGGCAGCAACATTAACACTGAGTGAGGCAGCAACAACAGCAACATTAACACTGAGTGTGGCAGCAACAACAGCAACATTAACACAGTGTGGCAGCAACAACAGCAACATTAACAATAAGTGTGGCAGCAACATTACCACTGAGTGAGGCAGCAACCACAGCAACATTAACACTGAGTGAGGCAGCAACAACAGCAACATTAACACTGAGTGAGGCAGCAACATTAACACTGAGTGTGGCAGCAACATTAACACTGAGTGAGGCAGCAACAAAAGCAACATTAACACTGAGTAATACAGCAACAACAGCAACATTAACACTGAGTGAGGCAGCAACAACAGCAACATTAACACTGAGTGAGGCAGCAACAACAGCAACATTAACACTGAGTGAGGCAGCAACAACAGCAACATTAACACAGTGTGGCAGCAACAACAGCAACATTAACAAAAAGTGTGGCAGCAACATTACCACTGAGTGAGGCAGCAACCACAGCAACATTAACACTGAGTGAGGCAGCAACAACAGCAACATTAACACTGAATGAGGCAGCAACATTAACACTGAGTGTGGCAGCAACAACAGCAACATTAACACTGAGTGTGGCAGCAACAACAGCAACATTAACACTGAGTGAGGCAGCAACAACAGCAACATTAACACTGAGTGTGGCAGCAACATTAACACTGAGTGTGGCAGCAACAACAGCAACATTAACACTGAGTGTGGCAGCAACAACACCAACATTAACACTGAGTGAGGCAGCAACATTAACACTGAGTGTGGCAGCAACAACAGCAACATTAACACTGAGTGAGGCAGCAACAACAGCAACACTAACACTGAGTGTGGCAGCAACAACAGCAACATTAACACTGAGTGTGGCAGCAACAACAGCAACATTAACACTGAGTGTGGCAACAACAACAGCAACATTAACACTGAGTGTGGCAGCAACATTAACACTGAGTGTGGCAGCAACATTAACACTGAGTGTGGCAGCAACAACACCAACATTAACACTGAGTGTGGCAGCAACAACACCAACATTAACACTGAGTGAGGCAGCAACGTTAACACTGAGTGAGGCAGCAATATTAACTCTGAGTGTGGCAGCAACAACAGCAACATTAACACTGAGTGAGGCAGCAACATTAACACTGAGTGAGGCAGCAACATTAACACTGAGTGTGGCAGCAACAACAGCAACAATAACACTGAGTGTGGCAGCAACAACAGCAACATTAGCACTGAGTGTGGCAGCAACAACAGCAACATTAACATTGAGTGAGGCAGCAACAACAGCAGCATTAGCACTGAGTGAGGCAGCAATAACAGCAACATTAAAACTGAGTGTGGCAGCAACAACAGCAACATTAACACTGAGTGTGGCAGCAACATTAAAACTGAGTGTGGCAGCAACAACAACAACATTAACACTGAGTGAGGCAGCAACAACAGCAACATTAGCACTGAGTGAGGCAGCAACAACAGCAACATTAACACTGAGTGAGGCAGCAACATTAAAACTGAGTGTGGCAGCAACAACAGCAACATTAACACTGAGTAAGGCAGCAACAACTGCAACATTAACACTGAGTGAGACAGCAACAAAAGCAACATTAACACTGAGTGAGGCAGCAACAACAGCAACATTAACACTGAGTGAGGCAGCAACAACAGCAACATTAACACTGAGTGTGGCAGCAACAACAGCAACATTAACACTGATTGTGGCAGCAACATTAACACTGAGTGTAGCAGCAACAACAGCAACATTAACACTGAGTGAGGCAGCAACAACAGCAACATTAACACTGAGTAAGGCAGCAACAACAGCAACATTAACACTGAGTGAGGCAGCAACATTAACACTGAGTGAGGCAGCAACAACAGCAACATTAACACTGAGTGATGCAGCAACAACAGCAACATTAACACTGAGTGTGGCAGCAACATTAACACTGAGTGTGGCAGCAACAACAGCAACATTAAAACTGAGTGTAGCAGCAATAACAGCAACATTAACACCGAGTGAGGCAGCAACAACAGCAACATTAACACTGAGTGTCAGCAACAACAGCAACATTAACACTGAGTGAGGCAGCAACAACACCAACATTAACACTGATGCAGCAACAACAGCAACATTAACACAGTGTGGCAGCAACAACACCAACATTAACACTGAGTGTGGCAGCAACAACAGCAACAATAACACTGAGTGTGGCAGCAACAACAGCAACATTAACACTGAGTGAGGCAGCAACAAAAGCAACATTAACACTGAGTGAGGGAGCAACAACAGCAACATTAACACTGAGTGTGGCAGCAACAACAGCAACATTAACACTGAGTGAGGCAGCAACAACAGCAACATTAACACTGCGTGAGGCAGCAACAACAGCAACATTAACACTGAGTGAGGCAGCAACAACAGCAACATTAACACTGAGTGTGGCAGCAACATTAACACTGAGTGTGGCAGCAACAACAGCAACATTAAAACTGAGTGTGGCAGCAACAACAGCAACATTAAAACTGAGTGTGGCAGCAACAACAGCAACATTAACACTGAGTGTGGCAGCAACATTAACACTGAGTGAGGCAGCAACAACAGCAACATTAACACTGAGTGAGGCAGCAACAACACCAACATTAACACTGATGCAGCAACAACAGCAACATTAACACTGAATGTGGCAGCAACAACAGCAACATTAACACTGAGTGTGGCAGCAACAAAAGCAACAATAACACTGAGTGAGGCAGCAACAACAGCAACATTAACACTGAGTGAGGCAGCAACAACAGCAACATTAACACTGAGTGAGGCAGCAACAACAGCAACATTAACACTGAGTGTGACAACAACAACAGCAACATTAACACTGAGTGTGGCAGCAACAACAGCAACATTAACACAGTGTGGCAGCAACATTAACACTGAGTGTGGCAGCAACAACACCAACATTAGCACTGAGTGTGGCAGCAAAAACACCAACATTAACACTGAGTAAGGCAGCAACAACAGCAACATTAACACTGAGTGAGGCAGCAACAACAGCAACATTAACACTGAGTGCGGCAGCAACATTAACACTGAGTGTGGCAGCAACAACAGCAACATTAACACTGAGTGTGGCAGCAACAACAGCAACATTAACACTGAGTGTGGCAGCAACATTAACACTGAGTGTGGCAGCAACAACAGCAGTAATAACACTGAGTGTGGCAGCAACAACAGCAACATTAACACTGAGTATGGCAGCAACAACAGCAACATTAACACTGAGTGTGGCAGCAACAACAGCAACATTAACACTGAGTGTGGCAGCAACAACAGCAACATTAACACTGAGTAAGGCAGCAACAACAGCAACATTAACACTGAGTGTGGCAGCAACAACAGCAACATTAACACTGAGTGTGGCAGCAACATTAACACTGAGTGTGGCAGCAACAACAGCAACAATAACACTGAGTGTGGCAGCAACAACAGCAACATTAACACTGAGTATGGCAGCAACATTAACACTGAGTGAGGCAGCAACAACACCAACATTAACACTGAGTGTGGCAGCAACAACACCAACATTAACACTGAGTGAGGCAGCAACATTAACACTGAGTGTGGCAGCAACAACAGCAACATTAACACTGAGTGAGGCAGCAACAACAGTAACATTAACACTGAGTGTGGCAGCAACCACAGCAACATTAACACTGAGTGTGGCAGCAACAACAGTAACATTAACACTGAGTGTGGCAGCAACCACGGCAACATTAACACTGAGTGAGGCAGCAACAACAGCAACATTAACACTGAGTGTGGCAGCAACAACACCAACAATAACACTGAGTGAGGCAGCAACAACAGCAACATTAACACTGAGTGTGGCAGCAACATTAATACAGTGTGGCAACAACAACAGCAACATTAACACTGAGTGTGGCAGCAACAACAGCAACAATAACACTGAGTGTGGCAGTAACATTAACACTGAGTGTGGCAGCAACAACAGCAACATTAACACTGAGTGAGGCAGCAACAACAGCATCATTAACACTGAGTGTGGCAGCAACAACACCAACATTAACACTGAGTGAGGCAGCAACATTAACACTGAGTGTGGCAGCAACAACAGCAACATTAACACTGAGTGAGGCAGCAACATTAACACTGAGTGTGGCAGCAACAACAGCAACATTAACACTGAGTGTGGCAGCAACAACAGCAACATTAACACTGAGTGAGGCAGCAACATTAACACTGAGTGTGGCAGCAACAACAGCAACATTAACACTGAGTGTGGCAGCAACATTAACACTGAGTGAGGCAGCAACAACAGCAACATTAACACTGAGTGTGGCAGCAACAACAGCAACATTAACACTGAGTGTGGCAGCAACAACACCAACATTAACACTGAGTGAGGCAGCAACATTAACACTGAGTGTGGCAGCAACAACAGCAACATTAACACTGAGTGAGGCAGCAACAACAGCAACATTAACACTGAGTGTTGCAGCAACAACAGTAACATTAACACTGAGTGTGGCAGCAACATTAACACTGAGTGTGGCAGCAACAACAGCAACATTAACACTGAGTGTGGCAGCAACATTAACACTGAGTGTGGCAGCAACAACAGCAACATTAACACTGAGTGTGGCAGCAACATTAACACTGAGTGAGGCAGCAACCACAGCAACATTAACACTGAGTGTGGCAGCAACAACAGTACCATTAACACTGAGTGTGGCAGCAACCACAGCAACATTAACACTGAGTGTGGCAGCAACAACAGCAACATTAACACTGAGTGTGGAAGCCACAACAGCAACATTAACACTGAGTGTGGCAGCAACAACAGCAACATTAACACTGAGTGAGGCAGCAACAACAGCAACATTAACAATGAGTGTGGCAGCAACATTAACACTGAGTGAGGCAGCAACCACAGCAACATTAACACTGAGTGTGGCAGCAACAACAGTAACATTAACACTGAGTGTGGCAGCAACAACAGCAACATTAACAATGAGTGTGGCAGCAACAACAGCAACATTAACACTGAGTGTGGCAGCAACAACACCAACAATAACACTGAGTGAGGCAGCAACAACAGCAACATTAACACTGAGTGTGGCAGCAACATTAACACAGTGTGGCAGCAACAACAGCAACATTAACACTGAGTGTGGCAGCAACAACAGCAACATTAACACTGAGTATGGCAGCAACAACAGCAACATTAACACTGAGTGTGGCAGCAACAACAGCAACATTAGTACTGAGTGTGGCAGCAACAACAGCAACATTAACACTGAGTGAGGCAGCAACAACAGCAACATTAGCACTGAGTGAGGCAGCAACAACAGCAACATTAACACTGAGTGTGGCAGCAACATTAACACTGAGTGTGGCAGCAACAACAGCAACATTAACACTGAGTGTGGCAGCAACATTAA